>NC_091493.1:600000-815000 GCF_947461875.1 Haliaeetus albicilla
AAAAAAACCAAACTCTACTACTGCATACAGATTAAAATAGGAATTGTATGTGTGCTGTAGCCATTCCTGTAACTGGAGTATTTGGCTGATTAGCTGATGAGCAGCAGTGCTGCTCTGAATTGCCCTGACTCTTTTATGCCATATTTCTTTTTTAATTTTGAGGTGTAAGATTATTGCATTCTCTTTCTCTGAAGACCAGTGGCCTGTGAACCTGGTTACAGTTCAGGTTCCCCTGGAGACCTGGATTTTGAAGGCCTTCTGTATAGAATAACTATACTCCTTTCTGTCTTGCATCTAGTGAGTATTCTAACTATGGAAAGCTGGATGACCTGTACTTGGCAGCCTGCACAATATGGCTGAACAGCTAATGCTCTCACTCAAGCTCCTCTGCCTCTATTTGGAACTGTGGTGCTCTAGCAGAGATATTTCTGTCTGTAACAGAAATGGAAAGATTGTCCTTCTCCATATAGCACATTTTAGTTTTGTGGAAATACTGCAGTGAGCTTGCTGCCATTGCTTACACTCTTTTCTTTCACAAACACTCTAGCAGATTGCAATGCTCTGACTATTAGGACAGAGATACTGTTTTCACTGGAAGGCAGTGAGGTATGCAGAAGTGATGTGTTTCCAAGGCCTCTGTTTAGTGAGCAGATGGGCTGCTGCTTCTCATACTAATTGGACTACTTCAGTCAGCTGTGGCTTCCTTCCCAAGTATTAATCCATCGACTTTGAGGCTGGAACTCACAAAGAGATGGTTTATTGTGACCAGGTGGTCTAGGCAAGTGCAGCTATCAAGGTGTTGAGTGGATTTTTTGTTTGTACATATCTTCCTGTTTGGACATCCAGCAGCCTCAAAGACTCCAGCTGGAGTCCAAAACTCCAACTCATCCTAATCATCTTGCAGGTGTCCTAGACAGATGGAGATGTCATGGAAGTGCTTCGGAAGCACTCCTCCCTATCTAACTACCAGAATTTCTACCTTCTTAATGGTCTGATACAGTAGCTGGGCTCCTGCCGGTGCAGCCAGCCAGAGAGGCCTTGGGAAAGCCAGGAGAGAGCATAGTCTGCAACAGAGAGGGAACAAACACCTAAGTTTTGAGCAAATGTTTTCTATTTGCTTGGAAGTCTGTATCATGTCCTTCCCACCCAATAAGGAAACAAATATTCCAATTTTGTAGCAAAAATTCTAAAAGACAAATGATTAAGCTATTGGCCAGGTATTGCTGCATATCAAACCATCACTATTGGACACTGATCTTGGAAGGATTATGAAGAATTTTGTTACACTGTCTACAAAAATACCTTAACTCTAATAAAAGAAGAGCTTAGCTGATAGGCAATGGGCTGCCCTTCTACCTCTGCTTTAAAACGCATCGTCTGTAATGCCTTCTGTATGTAATGTAGTGACTTTTTTTCCCCCATGCTATCAGCCTATTAAACTTCAGAAATAATCCAAAGTAGTTTGGAAATTTTTCCAAATCTGTTTTTAACAACAACAAAAAAAATCATCCAGCCTGTTGAAACTAATTTTTTTCAGGATCAAGTATTTCTCCTTCAAGAGTTTGCAGGAGACAAAGCTTCTGACATGGAATTTAAGGGCAATACGAGAGTTAGATGCAGATTACTTTTCCCTGTGCTTCTTAAGAACAGAGGAACTAGTTGGCGTGAGAGCATCCTCCAAGGAAGCAGAGGATTGAAATCTATCACCTGAATTAGAAGAATGTCCTCAGTCCTTGTCTCTCACATTCCAGCTACTGCCCTGGGTATTGTATACTTACTCTTTGTTGTTGCGGCTTTTGCACAAACACTGCAATCTTCATGGAAAATGACACAGTTGTGTGCTAGTGCAGACATAGGAAAGTGGGGGGAATCCCCTGTTCATACGTAACTACTAATACAGTGTAGGACTGCACTAGCAGAAGGTGGCTGATACCTACTCTGGGAAGAACAGTTATGTCACTAACAGGGCATCACACAACTGCAAAACGGAGAAGTGGTGATGCTAAGACTTGAACTGGTACTACCTTCAGCAGGCAAACTACTCAGCTGTTCACAGTTATGAGACTGCTGCATTTATATATACACATCTTCATCTTATTGTCTTCTGGAGTGAGACTTTTTAAAAACCTGTTTACTCTTTACAGGACAGGAAGAAAGCTCTAGCAAGTGTTCTGTCTCACATGTTAAGTTGCAGTTATACTGAATTCCAATGGAGAAATCAAATCATCAGCCTGTGTTTAAAATTCTGGTTCTACCTTGGACTGAGTATGGCTATTATAATATTCTTTCTTCCCTTTCATACATAGCATGAGCTTTTTACAGTCCCATTTCACTACAGCATCCTAGAGAAAGCTGACCTCCTGACCTTATTTAAACTATGTTTTTCAGTAATACTCTACTCATTTCGCTGTTAGATGAAATGAGCATCAAGCTGCACACACGGCCCACATCCTTATGGAAGAATTAGGATCGTGCCATATCCATGCACAGTCCTGGGAACTTTAGCTGATAAATGTGCAATAACAGGATCATTTTAGGAACTTTTATCTTATACATTCCCAAAAGATACTGCAGCCATAAGAATCTGATGAGGAATCCTAATAGAACTACCCGTCATGTGAATAACTTTGCACAGCATCCTACCTGTCAGACCCCTGTTAATGTGCCATAAAGGAAGTTGTGCATACAGAACACTACCGGCATTGCTGGAACAATTGCAATAGATCATTTGGCAAGAAATGCATTTTTGTCATTCATCAGTCATTAAGTTCCATTAATATAAATGTGAGCTCGCTTCTCAATACAGATAGATGAATGAAATACAGAACATTGAATAAAATGTTTCTCGGAGAAAGGCATCAGTGGACTTGTAGTTTGCAGGAATACAATGAACGTTACTTGTCCTGAAAAAATTTCCTTTTTTGGATCATGGGAGGAAGGCTGGATACTCCAGGGGACAATATGATTTTGGTTCAAATGTGCAGGTAGTGATGAACACAAACATGGATGTTGTCTTGTGGTTACAACGGGATTTGATTTTTCTGTGCTTCCAACACTGCTAAGATGTTTAAGAAGCTTTTTATTTTTTATTTTTCTCCCAACTCAGGAAAAAGTAAATGTGCTACCCCTCTTCACTTTTTTCCTTTCTTCCTCTTTTCTATTTTGTAATCTTCACTGCTATTTGAATTGTTTTTCTGCCCAGACAGAGTTTTTGTCTAGACAGGACATCTCTAGTCTTTCTGAAGACAGTTATTTAAAGCAGAGTGTTAGAACAACATTTATCAATGTTATTTGCACTACACACCCAGTCTAGGCACAATCAAAACTCTGTTGTTCCTCACCCTTCACTTAGGACCAGAGTAAAATATGGTCCCTATCCATGAGTGCTTACAGTCTGATTTAAAATGTTGTTCACAGTAACGTTGTAAAATGCATCTTTGTGCAGCCTTAGGCTGCTGCCACCGTGCATAGACATGTCTGCAAAGGCTCCTGATTTAAATTCTCCCCAGTGTATGTGAGCTGAGAACTGCTGCCTGTATGCATGGAAAACCTCACTGATACAGTGAATGCCATTCTGACTCTGAGCACTCTCTCACCGTTAGCTCATGCCAGCCAATACTTAAAACACAACCGTTGCAAGATTGTATTTTGGGACTGGTTTATAAAATAGGCCTATCTTTTTGGACCATCCGCTGTAGATGGATGATTTTGTTTCGAGGAAGCTAAGTGAGGTGGATGGATATAGCCAGATGAGTGTCTCCTTTGAATTTTATAGTGTTGAATTTTTCTGTTTACTTGAAGACAAACAAACTGCTCTTAATTATTGTTTTCTTACTGAGGGTAATGCAAGCAAAGTGGTTTAGATGTACAGTGTATCAAAGCAGCTGTTGAGAAAGCTCTGATGTGTAATAGCATGAGAAAGCAGGATGGCAAAAAAAGCTGTTAGTCTTTCAATAGCATGAAAATTATTGTAGAGATAAGGGGAAAGAAGTTGAGAAGGATGTTGGGCAACAGTGAACTGCAGTATTGCTGTAAAGAATAGAAAGGTGTATTTTCAGAGGAAAAAATGCTAAGGAGCTAGGAGAACTGAACATCTGAGGAATATTCTTCAAGAAAAGACAGATAGTATGAGAGGGAAGGAGTTGCAGAGTTTAGTTAATGGGGAAAAGCCAGCTATATTGGCATGTAATGAGAAACTTGCTTGTGAGCTACATCGTGGGTTGATTTACATCCTGTGCGACTTACTGAAGTCACTAGGATTTCATGAGATGTAAATTAGACCAAATACCATCTCCTGGTGTTACTGAGACAAATTAGTTGGGTTAGAGGTTTAGAGGCTTTTACTGCACTTGATGAGAACAGCAATAGGAAAAGGGGGGCTGATAGCCTTAAGTGGGAATAGACATGATTTGAAGGTGCAAAGGGACGTTGAGTTAGTAGGACAGAAATACTGTGGTACAAAAAGCTCGGTGTTGAGAGCCTTTTCTAGGGGCCGGATTAAGGCAAATGAGGCATTCCTGAAGTCAAGAGTCATTAGAGTAGCAGCCAGAAACATAAGAGGTGGTTGCAATTTGCTGATGGTTATTCAGAGTAATAAAGTGTCTATAGGTAAATTAGAAAAGACTTTAGCTTTTTCTTTTTTTATAGGTGTGTGCTGAAGGCAACTAGAAGGGTTAACATGTTTAGGCCAAATCATCACCTGCTGTAGATTTAATTGAGATCAGCAGAATGTCGCTGCTTCCAAGGAAGTTGTACAGATTTATGCCAGTGCAGGTTTGGGACTCAGCCTTTTCTCTATATATTTTTCTCAAATAAATAGTACGTAGTTAGACAATGGACTTGAAAGGATAGTCAGGAAAACACACCAGAATACTAATGCCCTTGTAAGAATGATTTGTATTTTGCCTCTCAGAGAAATTTTGGAGGAAAATGCAGCAAATTAAAAAAGTAAAGTAATTACTATATTAATAAAAAAACAGCCACCACCCCAACACCTGATGCTGGATACCTACTAAAAATCAAAGGTGTTGTGGAGCTGGATCTGAAGAACTGAAAACTATTATGTAAACATAACTGTAAATCTTAAGGCCAGTGTAGGATGACAGTTTAGTCAATAGCAGGTGAAAAATCAAAATGAAAGTGCTGTGAACATCACAGTGGGGCAAAATAATAATATACATTTATCTAGCACTTAACATTTCCAGATTGTATGACCCTTAAATAATGTTGAAAGTTGCATTGGTCTTAGATGCGTGGTAAGAAATAAAGGATATGCTGTATTTCTAGAGAATATAGCTGAGCAAGCTGTTACTAGACTGGAGGGCTACATTAGAGAAACACTGTGATGAAGGAATTATGGGTAATTTAAAATAAGTAAGAGGGAATGAGTGCTTTCTGTCTGGATTTAATAAAAAATATATGTAGAGGTTAGATTGGGCAGCCCTTGGAAAACAAAGTGGTTGGTATTTGAGACTGAGTTAACTGGCGTGTTTAAGAGAATAAATTGGCAAACAACAAATTAGTTCTTTCTGAAGGAAAAATTAACTGTGCTATTAAAAATTGTTTTAAAGACGTTTAAGGAAATACACTGGTAAAGAGCAGCCATCATTCTAAGATACTGGTTTGGGTTTGTGTGCCGAGATTCTTTTGGGTAGCAGGGGAAGGGGCTGCGGGGGGTGGCTCCTGTGAGAAGCTTCTGGAAGCTTCCCCGGCCCAGGCCGAGCCCCTCAGCGAGGGCGGGCGGTAGCGCCTCTGGGAGAAGATGGCCGAGAGGGGAAACCTGCAGCGGGGGAGGAGATGGGGCTGCGAGAGAAACCCCTCTGCAGCCACCGAGGGCGGTGAAGGAGGGGATGCCCCCGCAGCCCGCGGGGAGGCGGCAGGCTGTCCCCCCCCAGCCCACGGAGGGGAGCGGGGGAGCGGGTGCCCACCTGCAGCCCGGGGAGGGAGCAGCCCACGCCGGAGCAGGGGGATGGGATGGGATGGGATGGGATGGGATGGATGCCCCCCAAGATGGCCGGCCGGGCCTCCCCCGCGCTGGAGCAGGCTGGGACTGAAGGACTGCGCCCCGCGCTGGAGCAGTTGGTGAGGAACTGCAGCCCGCGGAGAGGACTCCCGTGGGAGAAGGTGGTGGAGGACTGTCTCCCGCGGGAGGGAGGGACGGGCCCCGCGGCGGAGCAGGGGCCGAGCGCCGAGGCCTCCTCCCCCTGAGGAGGACGGAGCGGCAGAGACAGCGTGTGAGGAACCGACCCCAGCCCCCGTCCCCTGTTCCCCCGGGGGGGGAGAGAGAAGCGGGAGCGGGGCTGGGGCGGGCGGGGGGGGGGAGCTGTTCTCGGGTCGGGTTGTGCTGCTCAGTGTCCTTGTTTTGCTTTGAGGGGCAGTAGGTTAAACCGATCTTGTTTCTTCCCCAAGTCGAGCCTGCCTTTTGCCCCTGACCATCAGTGGGGAGTGATCCCTCCCCATCCTTGTCTCGACCCACGAGCGTTTCTTTACATTTTCTCCTTCTCATCCTCACTGGGGCCGGTCCGGGAGGAGTGGGTGAGCGGCTTCGTGGTGCTTTGTTACCGGCTGGGCTTGAACTGCCACAGATACCCAGCCTGTGTTTGCGTACCAGCCCCTTCTTGCCACCCCCCGAGAGCTGTGTGTCCCGGGGCAGGCCTGCCAGCGGGCACAGAGAAAGCGAGGGGGGGGGGTGGTGGTGGTCGAAACTTAGGCTTATCCTCAGCATTTGTGGAAAAGCAGCTGAAAGCCATGGGTCAAAAAGGGCCACCTTCTGCAGACCATATTATGCCTCGTACTCACATACTGACTTGATTGTGGGGGGAAAAAAAGAAAAAACTGAACAAAATGGTGATGATCTGTCCAAGTGATGAGAGATGTGACTGATCTCCCTGGGGCTAATTCTTTATATAAAGTTAAATGTACGCTTAGAAGGTTTCCTGGATACAGTCAGAAAGTTCATTCTCTTGCAAACTTGAGAAATAAATCAGGGTAAAATCATAGTAATTGACAGCTCTTTGGTCTGACTTACTTTCTGACATTGCCAGTTGACTTCATTACAGGAGCAGGGACTAAGGCACAACCCAAGTTCTCAGAAAAGGGACTGTGTTCAGAGTGCTGGATTTTGTGGTGAATTTGTATGATCATAGCCTTAGACAAATCTATTTTTGTAGTTGCCATATGTGACAGCTTTTCATAATTGCCATCTGTGGAATGAAAGGCAATTCAGGCAAAAATGTGCACAGTCGCAAATATTAGAAAATACGGCTATTATAAAAAGTCATAAGAACTTTATGCACATGTTCCATCCACAATGGAAAGGCCAGATTCTAATATCACGCATGATGCACAGTAACAGATTTTTCTTAGGTATGCCGAGATGCCCACGCTGCGTCTGAGATTAGAATCTGTCCCAAAAATGGATTATTGGGATATGAAAGAGCCAATGATGAGGAAAATCAAATTTTACTGAGGTTTTTTTTCTTACTCTTACTATGTGAGATTTGCCTTTCAGCATTGTTCTTGATCTTTGTAATTTATTATGAAAATTGGCAATAAAAATAATGACAAAATGTAAAAAATCATTTTCCTCCTTAAGAAATTTACATCATCAAATTAGGACAAAGAAGTGATCTCTCTACGCCCAGTTGCTCTGAGCAACTAGCAAATTTTGACTACATGAAGCATTAGCTGAAGCAAACAAGGACTCCATTACCAGGGGGATTCCCCTGAGGTGGTGTTATCAGGTATTGGTAGCACTTTAGTTCTGGTGTTGTGGAGGTTGTGTGCAGGTTAATTTACTCTGCAAATCCTATAAATAGTGGCAGTATCTTCATTTATTTAAATCCCAAAATTTACTGTCTTTATTTTCCCCATATCCAGATACTGTCTTTTGTTCTTGTCTCTTTGTAGAGAAGGTAAATGAAATTTGGATACGAGCCACAATTATTCTTGGAAAATCATCCTGTGGCATTGATTTATATGCAAAATCTTGCCCTGCAGCAGCTTGACAGCTACACAGGGCTAGGGAGGCAAAGGCTACAGAGCTTCTCTCCTTCTTAAATGATGTATTTATGGCCCTTGTCTCTTGTCTTTAATTCACAGTGACCCAGGTTTAGCAAAAGGAAGTTGGTACAGCTATCCCATTCTCATCTCCAGAATAACCCAGCACTGGCCAGGTAAGAAACTCCCCTTGGATAGGGGAGATTTGATTTTCTAATGTCATGGGAAGATGAGGGGTGCAGTGAACGCAGCCCCCATGCACCACTCAGGGGCAGAGCTGAAGAAGCCCTGGCAACACTCCACAGTTAGAAAGCCCCTTGTGACTTTAGACTTCTTCAGCATTGAATAGCAGCTGCAGTAGGGTTTCCATGATTTTGGATTAAGAGAAGTTTCCTGGAATGCTATTTAGAGTGCAGAGGGGTGGCTGATGTTTTGAAGTGCAGAGTGTTCCTGATGACTTCCATGGAAATAACAGTATCAATTGGTTCTGAAAATGAGGCCCCTTGTCTAAATGGCCAGGTACGAAGAAAAGGACCAAACCCTTCAAAGTGTTTTGTTGGATCATTACTATATACCCATTTTACTATATCTGAACTGAACGGTTTTTCATTCAACAGAGGATTGTTACTTTATTGCAAACAAATGCAGACAAATTCTAATAGCAGATTCAGCATTTTTAGCAAAGACTACAAACACAAAAATGGTCAGTGCAAATGTTTTTCTAATCTACAGCTTCTCAGTTTTTTCTGAGAGCAATAACCTTGTGTTAGTGATGCTTCTAACGCCAACTGAGAAAAGCTATAAATCTTTATAACTCACAAGTGAAGCAATAAAATTTCAATGGCAAAATGTTTCTGTCTTCTGGAAAAGTTTCTGTCTTCTTGAAAATGTGAAAAATATGCCACTGTGTAGAGACAGAGAACTTTTGCAGGAAATATTCATTAAAACTGACTGTGAATATTCGATAAATACCCTGAAGTCCACATAGTTTTAAAATGTTATTTTTAATCAAGATTTTGCTTTTCAAATATTGTTGTAACTAACCATCTATCTTCAAATATTCTGAAAATAGAAGAATTTCATTTGTCATGTGTAAGCTATATGAATGGTAGCCAGATGCTGTAAAATGAGCTACTTTTTTAGGCATACATATTAAGGTATTCCTTTTTACAAGGAGTTTTGAGTATAAAAATTATATATTTGCTCATCTTTATATAATATAAATTCCAAAATATTTTTTTCTTTTAAAAACATAGTAGTTTTTACCAGAAATATCATAGAATGTATCTGCAGTTGTAGATTTTTAAGCTGCAGCGTCAACAAGCAAATAGAGTTATACAGGATACTACATCAAATGAAACTTCAATGCTGTGCATCACCAAAACGTATGTTTCACATCTCACTGCATCCTTTCTAGTTGTGTTCTAGTTTCACACAGGGACACCAAGACCCTAAAAAAGTCTTATGCATGCAGATAATTAATATGCTGCCTTGTAACAAGTATGGAGGACCCTAAGGGGTCAGTCTGTACTGATACTTTGTTTTCATTCTTTTGCAGTTTCAAATTAGCTGAAAGGTTATTGGTGTCAAGTCTCTAGTTCAAAATCTTCTACTATCTGGGCAGTTTTAGTAAGGTTTTGAAACTGTATGATACTGTTGCTGATGTAGCAAAGGGTTAGAATGAAAGATCTTGTTTGTACAATATTATGAACAATAATTGGACTTTGATAGTGGACATGAGGATCCCAGTATCGTCTTTGCTTTTTTGTGACTTCTCTGACCCTTATGTCCTCTGCAGTCACACAAATCTCCATGTGTATGGGATAAATAAATTCCTTCATTGTCATAAAAGAAAATAAGAACAAGGGATTGGAAAACACTGTCATTAATTACAGTTCCCTGCTTCATCAGGACAACATCATGTAGTCACTTCTATGGAAATTACTCTACACAACTGTAAATGAAAGTAAATTTCTTGTTGCACCATCTCACTTGAAAACGTGTCCCAGGAATGTAATGGAGGAATAGCTAAAATTATTTTTTCTTATATAGCCTTAATGTATGTATGATCAGTTCACACACATTTGTCCTTGGAATTATTTCTTCTCTGGTCCTGAAACAGCAGTGCTTCTCCCTCCCTCATGCTTATCGTAGTGTATTTATGGACAGCAATATTTTCCTCTCTTAACTTTGTAAGTCTTGTAAAACTGGCAATGTACAGTAGCTAGACTTCTTTGCTATCACTGCCTTTTCTCTAGCTGTCTTCCACTGCACATTAATGCTTAAATTTATTTACCTTGAATGTGAGGATCAGAACTCTGCAGATTTTTGCAGAATGTGGTTGGCAATCTGAATTTTGAGCTTCACAACTGCTAGTTTCCATTTCCTCCTTTCCCCTCCCCTCCCCCCCTCTTTTTTTTAACCATTGAGTTAAACAAAGTCAAGTCAATCTTAGATTATATTCTGTTAATGTATCATTTTGCTGTGTATATTTTAGTCTAAAATTAGGGCAAACTTTTAAAGAAAAACTCATCTTCTATATTTAGTTAAAATTCTTATAGAAAACTGAGTATTCAACATAAACATAGAACATGCTTTGATTTTCAGGTTTTCATTAAATCAAAGAGTATAATTAATAAATGTAATTTCACATCAGTATTAATTTCTCTTACATAGTGGATGTGCAAGTGTTTTCTAAAAATAAAGGCAATACATGAAGGAAAAGGATATAACCGCTTCAGAAGTTGGGGCAACTTTGAAAGACAACTGCGCGGGGTTTTTCATATTTTCTAATCCTTCTTTTCTACTTTTTTGTGTTTCATTGGTGTTGATATCTGCAGAGTGTAGCCTAGCTTTGTATAGAGCATGGTAGTTAGCAGCAGCAGTCGCTGCGTAAAGTAGTGGAACATGGTTGAGGTCTTCACGTTAGGCTGAAGAGGAGAGAATGCTGAGTCATAAAGATCTTCCCATTGCTGCTGAGAGCTTCACTGCACAAATGGTCTATTGTCCACTTGTGTCTTGGTCTGAAAGCATCTACCTGATGTAGTACTAGCCACCACATGTGGAAAATTGACTTGAGTGAGAGGCAAATTAAATCTTCCTGCTTTCTTTTATTTCTCTAAAAGATATACTAAACCATGCAAATGTTACTCTTATGTCTGAGTTACTTCTTTAAAATGTTACAAGTGGCTGTAGAAGTGATTGTACTTCAGAGCTGCAGAAGCTCTTCTGGGGCCCTGTTCCAGCGTGCACCACTTTCTGCTTTCATATTGGAGCCACTTCAGAGAAACTTAGATGAAACTAAATCATGAGCTTCCTCCAAGGAGGGAACAAAATAAGTTTTCTTTTAATGCTGCTTTTGTGCCAAATGCTGCATACCAAATTTGTGGTATAAAATCCAGGGGAAGTTGGGAGGAAAAAGGTTGATGTTAGGTGGTACTTTTCTTAAGTTTACTGGGGATAGAAAACATTTACATGGGAGAATATTTGCACTGGATCCTTGTCTGACAGCGAAGCAAGCACCCATGCCTTTTTTTCTCCTGACATTCTGCTTGTTGCAAAGTTAGGTGTATGTGTAGCTTAATGCGCTACAGCTGGGGTTCTGTCTCTTTCTTACTCATTCCAAAACAGGCAATGGCTTTAGCTGAGTCAGAATTTCATCTTTATTTTCACCTCACTAATCTCACATTTTTACCTGATTTCAAGGTAGGACCACAGCCTAAGAGTAAAGAATGCTCTTCACCCCATCACTGTCCCTTCAGCCAGGACTTTCGGTGCCTAGAGAGCTTCAAACAGAGCTTCCTATGGCAATGTGGAAAAATGCGACTGTTACTGAAGCAGCCTAAAAGTAAGGCCTTCCAACCACTACTAAAGATAGAAACTGCTTTTCTGTGGAGGTAATGTTGCTACATGATTCTCCTGTCAATTTCCAAATGATTTTCCTTCAGTATTTCTCTTAATTTCCCATGCCATTCAGCCCTGCTATGTTGTGAAAAATAACCGACACCTAGTTTGGCCTGTGCAAGGCTGGAGCCACACTTCCTCTTAGGGCTGACTGGAGCTGAAAACAGCCAAGCTTCCTCTGGCAGTAGACTCCTAGAAGCAGTAATTAAGTAATCCTGATGATGGCTTTGCCATTGTGAAAATATTTTAAGCCAGTGACAACTTCTGTAGTTGATGGGGGAATGAGGACTGGAATGGTTACTACTTCACTCACCCCAGCAGCAGGATCTTTTCCAGGGTTAAGTTCCCCTTCTGCTCCTTCTGCCCTTCTCTGTGGCCCTGATTTGCCTCTCATCTTCAGAACAGCAGAGCCTGGTTTTCTGTGCACCAGCGGGAAGCATCCAGCTGGCTCTCCCTCCTCTCTCTGCACCTGGGCCCCTTCAGCAGCAGCCCTAAGCACTCAGTCTCAGCCTCTCAGGTCCTGTGCGTGGTGCTGGAGCTGGGGAGTCTCCTGATGTGAGGAAACGTTCCCCATCAGGTCTTGTAGCTTGATGCTGAAGCGTTGTCGTGGCAGATGGAATCTGTAGGGAGTTTAGATAAAAAATTTCTATTAAAAAAAAAAAGCTTGCAAATTGGTTAAAAGCATCTCTCAGATTTGAGTAACCCAAGTATCTGGCCTTCCATGTTTCAAGCTTTTTTTCTAGATTACGGTGATGTTTGAGTGTCATGTAAATACACCAGTTAAATTATTTTTAACAAGAAAAAAATATTTTGTCTTAATTTTATACTTCAAACTGACTAAAACTTTTTTAAAATATTCCATTAAATTCAGGTGTGGGATGTACTTGTGGTAATAAATAGCTAGATACAAGATTTTATAACAGGAACCATTAGACAGCCTCATTTTATCTGGGGAAATAAGTACTCTTTTTCACTTTAAAATTAAAAAATAAAACATCACAAAGTGAATTCTGAGGACACTAAGTCATTAGAGAAAAATCCAGTTGAAATCAAACTCTTATGGATTGGCCAAACAGCAAAGGGCATACTCATATCTGTAGAAAAATTATTTCAGGCTAACACAAATTTATTGAAAACATCTGCTCCACTAATTAGCATACTGGGTACTTATCATCTTTAGTTGTTCAAAATGCCAGACTGTTTCATTACAACAGGAGGTATTGTGATGTAGAAAAGTTCAACCAGGACTAAAAAGCAGCTATTGCTATTGATTTTTTTAAAATATTAAATATTAATATAATTTTTTGTGTTTTATTGTAACAATAAAAAATAGTAGTACTAGTAGGTCATATATGTCACGAACAACCTCTGCCAAAGCATGAAGTACAAATCTACAACAAAATTTTCATCTAATAATAAAATTTCAAACTCTTTCTTAATTGTAAATATCCAAAAAGTATCCATTAAACCCTCCAATTCCTATTTTAATGGAATATTTTGAAAATGTTTTGTTTCATCTTGACAATGTTTTTTACACTGCCTGCAAGATACAAATTCCAGAGCCCTGTCTGTTAATCAGCAGAATCTGTTTACCATGAAAAAATGTCATGGTAATCTCTGATTGCAGATAAACACTTTCCTTTGGAGAATTATCATTATTAACATAGCAGGTTCAACTAACATTTGTGGCAGCCACAGAGAGAGTATAGCTGGCTCAATCCCTCTTACTTTTTCTTCCATCTTCGTATTATTCTTTTTTGTTGTCTCAAACCCTAGACTCTGGCTTTTCAGCGTTTCAGCTATTTGCTGCTCTTAAACGTTACCAAATATTGGATACTTTTTACTGAAGTTGAAAGCAACTTTGAAAACAGACATGTGACATTCTAACATTTAGGGCTGCACACCACTTTCTTACTTGGGACAATGTGGAATGAAACAATGGCTACAGATAGAAGAAAAATGTGGTTCTGCTGAACCCAACCCAAACCTCACCATGGACAAAGTGGGCTGAGCCAGGGAGTTCTTGAGATCTGTATCATCTCCACTGAGGACTCATTTTATATCTATAGGCAAGTCATTTAACTGTCTCTGGATCAAATTCTCCTTTGTTGTAAATCCATGAAGCTTTGTGTGTTTCATGGTACGTGTGTCAGCTGAGGAATTTACCCAGATTCTTTCGCTGGAATATGTCAAGTTGGTGAATGGACTCGGCATTACCCCTCTAATATTAAAGGTTCATAAGACATTTTGGGCTTTAAAGATTAAAACCAGGCTGATAAAAAATGATTGCTTGACTCCCACACTACTGCTTTTAAGAATAACATCAATTTAATTTTGAGTAGGAATATATCAATCTGACCCTAAATCAATGCAAATGAAAAAAATTTTGTTACCAAACAAGCACAAAGATATGTTCTGCCATTGTTTAACAGAAAGTCAAGGTTGTGCTACATTTATGACTGTTTCTTTCCACAGCTCTGTCAGGGATATAATTTCAGAAACTTTCTATATGCTAGATGTTCAGTTGGTTTATTTTTCTTTCTCTTTAGGCTTGCATAGATTTTAGACTACTTCCCTTAAAAGACGAAAACTCTTTGGAGTAAAATATTATGGTAGATTCAGTCATGTCTACTGTAGTAAGAAAATTTGTACTTGATAGCTCTTCTTGTTATTATCAGTTCTTTCAGCACAATGTGAATTTTTTCTTGACTTTCTTCAGTAATTTTGTTTATTGTGAATTACGTTATTCTAAATTATTGTGCTGTCAGGGGGAAGGGCTAAAAAGAACTGTCAGTAAAAGAGAGGTCGACTGTGGTTCTCAGGCATTATATTGGTGTTGCATATGCAAAATCACCTTTGCTAGGGCTATGGGTGACACCGTACAACTCTGAATGTTCTTGAACTGTTGCTGTTGTGGTAGGTAATAAGGGTAGATACAAGGCTCTTCTGGGGTGAGGGAAATTTACTTCATTGCCTTTCCCAAAAGTTACTGCTTTTGGAAGTGGAGCATGGTGGAGCCAGAAGGTTGCTTTATTCTTTGATAATAGTATCAATTTAAAAAAAGTCACGTCCAAGCATAAAAAAAAATGCCTAGTTCTTGGACAGTGTAACTGGTAGCAGAAGCACATTGCTAGGACTCCATCTCTAAAACATACCTTCTATGGCTTGCATATAAATCCCATGGCATGGGAAAGCACAAAACTGAAGAAGGTGTCAGACTGCATTTATTTTAATTTTTTCCTCTGTACAATTAATGCGAGTTAACGGAAGGAGTAACTGCTCTGGCATCCCCTTCCAACTGCAGATTTTTTACTCCCAAAGGTCTCTCTGGAACGTGAGGGAGCAATGCTGCAGGAGCTGGTAAAAGCCACTAATTAGAACTGTAATTAACAGATAAGGATACGTGAGGAATCTTCTCATATGGGATTCCAGTACAGCATTTCAGCTATAGTTTCTGTCAGTGTTAGGTCCAGCATTAGCCGCCTCGGATTTTGCCTAGAAGTAGAACAAATGTTCTCTGTAGAATTAACAGTAAAGCATTTTATGTGCAGCTGCATGGAAGCTTTAAGGCAATTGGCTGATCAGACTCACTTCTATCTGCTGCAGCTAATTGTGCTGTTGGAGGAAATGAAAGTTCAGGGATCATACGGTAGAGCTATGTGATGAAGAAGGGCTTTTGAAAGCAGGGAAGTTTGCCTTTCAGGGAGAATAAGATTTGTAACAGGAGAAGAGCCTGAGTGAAAGTTCAGGGAAAGAAATTCTGGGTAGTTTGATGTCATTTAGGGGAGGTAGCCTGATTCTTCAGCAGCTCCCAAGCCCTTGAACAAAGTTTTAAGGGCATGAAGGCACTCGTTCCAGCCCAAAAGAACTGGTAGCAGAAGAGCTGCACACTCTGAAATATGAGCAATACCTTGACAAGGTGCAACTCCTAGCAAGATGCAATACCTAGATATATAATTTTGGGAGGAGGAGATTGTGATTCTTAACTGGATGGTAGACAGTTCACTGACAAATTCAGGTAGGAAATAATAACATGCTGCAGGGGAAAAAAATAAAATAAATGAGGCTGTATGCTGCGTAAGCGTTGGCTAAAGTGCTTCCACTGTAGGAAGAGAAAATTGAAGTGGTAATTAACTTAATCCATTACTAAAATGTGTCATTCGTGTTTTCATACATTGCTTTCTTCTTTTTAGCATCCCCAAAAATGCCAATATTGGTAAGTTTAAAAAGGTGATGAAATATTCACACAATATCTGTATATTCCTAATACTTCAAAATATTCACCTGACTGATACACTAGTTAATTTAGTCAAGACAACAATCAAAGTTTAATGAATGTGGCATTTGTGTGATGTTTGCGATAGCTTGGCTAACAGTTGCCTTGGGAATCAATAGTGATGCTTCCCCTTTGAGTACCAAAAAGCCAAAGGATTTGCACTGGACATGCTTGTGATGCTCAAAGCAAGACTGCAGCCTAACAGGGTTGGAGGAGGGGAACTCCAAAAAGGTTAATTGAATGGCAAGAAACATTTCTTTCTGCTACTGTGGCAAAGATTCTGTAAACTGTTCTGTATGCTACTGGTTTGCCTTCGTGAGGGCTTGTTAAGCACTAAGGCAGGGTTTGGCAGTGCTCCTGCAATTCAGCAAGCAGCGCACCAGGTGGGAGACTGTAACCAGCACAGGGTAGCTATCAGCTGAGATAAGCAATAGAGCCCCAAATGCCTCATTTTCAGCAGTGAACTAATCCTAATAATATCTGTTACAGAAGTGCTGTCTTCTGAATTTTTTGCTTCTTATTATTCAGTAGGAAAAAAAAACCCTGGCTTTGTAGTCTTTCCTAGTGATCGTTCAAATATGCAATAAAACCAGCAGTGGGCTGAGCCTTATTTGTTCCAGTTCACAACTGCAGCCCTTATAGATTCAGAGAGTAACTTTCTTCTTATTTTGAGACCTCTGGTGATAACATTACATCTTTCCTTACTGCTGTCTAAAGGTTTGGATCGGTGCTTTGCTGGCCATGGAACAATATAGTCTTTCCAAGCTGTGAGGGAGGTTTTGTTCTGTTGCATAAGGGGGTTTTTGATGAAAAAGAAAACTCTTTGTATGTTTTGTGGAGGCATGCTGCTGCCAGTGCCTTGATGAACATTTGCAAATATGAGAGAATTGATAGGTTAAATATTGCAGTACTAAGAGCCTCTCTCTGTTACAGTTTAAACTTTTACTTACAACCTTAATTAAGAGGCAAAGCTAAAAGTTCTACAACCTAATACTTCTAAAATGGGTGTGCTGGAGTCTGAACTGAAGCTCTGCTGCTTCAGTAACTAAACAAAGGTACTTATTAGACTAAAAATACTGTGTTGAACATCAGGAAGTCAAGTTATATCAGCTTAATATTAAATTATGTTCTTTCATATACATCATTATCTCCTACCATAAGCTGTGCAGCTGTTCATGAAATCTGCACCCAGTCTATAGTTTGTGACATATCTTGAACAGATATTTTATCAAAAAAGCCACCATGTCTAACCTTGTAGTCATCAATTTAGAATTTCTTACATTTACCTGTTAATAAATGTATACCTTCCTTTATATATGCATTCCAGCAGTGTCATGTGTATGTTCTAACAATTACCCACATTTAATGCTCCTTCGTGACCTTTATGCATGTAAGGAGCAATGAAAATGCACTTGGGACTTGTACGTGTCATGGTCGAGTTTAATCTTTCATGATTGAAAGAAGCTGAGCGTGGAAGATAGAAAATAGTGCAGTAATTGTTTCTTATTCTGGAAAATACTGTTCAGATTGTATGTGCTGGAAATACCATCATTTAGTCCTTTATAGAGGACTGTCTTCAGCCACATCGTTGGAGGTATTGAGGTTCTTCCATCATAGGAAGATGATCACAGTCCTCGAATTAGTAGCAATGCTCCTTGGGTTACTGTATGCCTTTGATTTTTCCAACTTACGTGTGCACTGTTTTTTAAAGTTAAAATGTTGTCCTTCTGGTAGATTATTGGATGCAGCTCCCTGTTAATGGAATTACTCTTGGCTGAGAACTAGAGAGAAAACGACTGATGAAGATTGCTAAATTTTCTAAAAAAATGTAGATATGTGACTTCAAGCTGCACAGTTGGTTCCATACTGAAAACAGTATCTTTGAAAACTTAAATGAAGATTAGATATATTCAGGTATCACATGTGAATATGAGAGAACCATTTTTTCCTAGGATGCTAAATCCAACAGATTTTGAAAATTATACCATTCTTTGCCTGAAGACTGGTTACTCTGAAAAGCATACTTAGAGACTAGTTGGAATTCTTGCTCACTGACTGTGAATCATGGCATTTTCTACCAGTAGTCTCATGTCTCCGTCTCTCCAAGAGCTCTAAGGAAAAAGAAGGGCAACATTCATATGGAGAAATTGGTTTCCCCCCTCTCTGTGTATTAACTTCACTAGTTAGAAATGAGTTAAGAGTTTATTAGTATTCAAAGTTCTTCACTATTCAAAAGGTTTGTTTCTGTTTGCTTTTGGCTTCATTTATGGTAGAAGAATAGTGGAAAGCTCATTTTTAGGGATTACGCTTCCTTGTTCTCCCTGACGTGTCATAATTGCATAAGGGTTGAGACATTTTCCTCCTCCTGTTTTTTGGATGGGATCCGCAGCAATATAACTGATAAAGAAATGGCATTGACTCTGGCTCTGGAGTTAGAGGGACAATTCTTATGAGAAGAAATGGTCATTTATTCAGGGGATGAGCCAGTACCAGCTGCAGTGATGTATTTTTCTACATAGGTAAATGAACTGTGAAGTAAAGGTTCGTTAAGCAAAGAATATCAAGTATGCAGAAGACTGTAGAAGTTATTGAATACAATGTAGACGAGCAGGAACTGAAAGGACTTAGAAAAGTGACGGCATCATAGAACTGATAGATTTTCAAAAACAAATATTTGAGCTTTAAAAATAGTTTTTATTGCATTTCTTAAGTCTCCAAGTATTTCGTAGTAACCTCTTACCTATTATAATTGCTTAGTTGCACTGAAATTGTTGCAAGGTTGGCAAGTTTCCAGGGTAGCATCAGCCTGGTTCCAGAGGGAGGTGGACACCTTTATATTGTTGAGACTTGGGCATTTCAATGGGACCTGTGAGGAAGGGTAATAACTAGTGGGAATGAGGATGGTGGAATTTGGCCCTAAATTAATGCCTGTTGTAGCCTTGAGGGTCTGTGTATATTGCCAGCCTAAGCTATTGCTTCTAAGGGCTTGTTTTGTATATTGCTTACAAAGATTTATTTTAAACAAATCTCTGATGGTCATTGTAAATCAGTGCTTTAGCTTTTAATTATTGTCTAGGCAGCTGGTTTTCTGAATTATATTCAATGTCACAAGTATTTTTTTTTTCTTCTGAATTCCAAAAAGTCACTTTTAAATACAAGGTGTCTCAGGTTCACTTTATCTGAGAAATAAGAAACCTGAGAGGATGTAAGATAATTTAGCTGATGTTTCAGTGAGAGGGTGTCAGAGAGAGACTAAGATAAGAGAATGAAGTAATTCAAGTTACGTATGGACTGATACATTGACTTCAGATTATGAGCCACAATTTCTTCTTAATTTATTTTTTGACACTTTTTTTCTTCTCAAGGAACACATTTTGCAGGAAAAAAAAAAAGGAATGTGGTAGTGCTTTTACTCTGTAATATTAATTTTGTTCAATTAGTATGAGTTTTTAGTATATAAATCTGCATATTAAAAAAGTGAAAAGGCTGGGATTTACATGTTTTTTCCTTAACAAATCCTTTAAATTCTCCTCTGGTTATTACAAACTAGCCTTGCAGTTACAGTTTAAAGGTTAGCTAACAGCTTTTTTAGAAGATGGGGAGGGTTTGGGGTCTAACACAGACATTAATGAAAACATAGATTAATTGTTGAAGGTGTATTTTTACTGATACAGTACACAAATTTATTTCTTTCTCTTTTAAAAAATTGAGCTAGGCTCAGCTAATAGAAACTGTTAAAGTACAAAATTTAACATAAGAGAAACATTCCTTCCTACAATAAAAATGAGGATTATGATTTATTGCTTTTAGCATACTATAACAGTATCTTGAAACAATCTGTATTTGGAGAGTTACGTGAGATAACATTACAAGCATTCTGGAATCACACTGTGACAGTCCAGTGAGCCCAAATGGTCATTGCAGGCAAAATGGCAGGTTGAATGGAATGAATGAGATTGTGTATTTGATACACTTCATATTCAAAAGCTCTATGCACACTGTGGCATACAAAACTTCGCTATGGGCAAATAGGGAGCATACCTTATATGCATAGCAAGGAGTTTATTGTTAATCTAATACAAGAATGATTACTAATCCAGATCTACTTATAGAAGAAGAATAAAGAAAAAAGAATGCAGTTTCAGGAACATGTCCTAATAATGAAACAGTTGCAACTGTTGCATGCTCCTTAGTACCGACACTCTTCTCTCCAGTGTGTTATCCTTGCCCTTGCATGGCTTCCATGAATCACAAGACTGGGTGCTCATCTTCCTCAAGAAAGGGGAGGGTGTTACATGAGTCATCTGCAGCCCCTAGTTCTTCATTAAGAGGAGAATTTTGACTTTGGGGTTTTCCTCTACCCTGTTCCTGGGTCCAATAAGTTAACTAATGAGAGTCATTCACTTTTTCTTTCTTTGTGGGTTCCTAATTTCACCTTATGCACAATTCTTTATATATACATATGTACTCCTTGTTCACATTATTATCCATAAGCCAGTTCCATGATCACATTCCTTTTGTGACAGTAGTTAACTATTCATGATTATATCCCTGGGGCCTCTAGTATCATCCTCTGCCTTTATTTGAAGGCCTCTACCATCATCTCATAACTGTCAATAATTTTGAGAGCAGTTTGGGATATCTTATGAGTGACCTGGGGATACTTAATCGTAACTTGACGTTAAATTTAGGGCATGGCCAGAGCATTTAGCATATGGTTCTTTACAGTTTGGTACTGATCCTGCCTTCTAGAGGCTATTTAATTTTTAACTCTTGTCTTTTCTCTACTGAAATGAAATAAGTAATTCTCTTGCCTCCGAAACCAGCGAAAAAAATAAAATTAAAACTACTGCTATAATACTTGAATTAAATAGTGCAGAACAGCTGCAAAACTCCCTTATAATTGGTCCTGGTGATTGTCTTTCCTGGAGACTATCCACTTCATACATAAAACATGCATGCATGTATCTCCATTGCTACCACAAGGTCTTGGCAAGTCTGTTTTTCTGTATATCAAATTAATGGTCTGAGATTTCGTTCGTAACAGTTATTTCAGTAATTTCTGAATTTTCTTTTATCTGTAATTTTTGTTCCCAATAATTTAGTATTTATTATTATTATGAAATAATGTTCATATTCAAAACTTTGGATACAACAGAGGCAAAGTATTGAGCAGCTCATGTTACCTTCTGTTTAATTCCATGTTTACGCAAAATAACGCAGCAGAAACTTAGAGTAGTTGGCAGTAATCAGGTATCTACAACACAATGAAACAATGTTTTAATAAATGGAATCTTTCCTTAATTCAAGACAGCAAGTCAGTTCTTAATGTTTGCTTCTTCTAAGCTAATGTGTCGAATTGTGGTGTACAGTTTTTAACAGGTATCTTTCTTACACCATGGGGAAAAAGTTAGAGAAAACAGCAAACCAGAGAAAATATTTATAAACTTTCATATGTAAAAGGAACTGTCATATATAAAATGCCTCATGTTTTTATAAAATGAAATGTCTACTTGGAAAAGCATTAATTTAAGAAATACAGTGGAGTACAAAAAAATCTTCTTAACATTGGGGTTTGGGTTTAGAATACACTTATGTGCCCATCACACTGCAGACACTGTTATAGAGCTGTACTCTCAGGATTCTCTGAACTGCTGAAAGAGAGGATCGTACTCATTTTAAATCCAGAGTTAAAAAAGCTTACTTCAATAAGATACTGAGTTGTGTCAGTAACTGATGAAACTTTAAACAAGATATACTGGAATGGTGTGATACGGTCTAACCTCAAATCTGTCCCTGTAATTTTTATTTCTTGCATCTGTAAGGAGGGGAGAGATTTGTTAGATCAGTGGATCCACTTTGCCCCTACCTGGGTACATGGTTTTATTTAAAATATGTTCCAAGATTTTTCAGTAGCTGTAATCGAAGTCCCACATCACTTACACAAAGCTTCTGAAGTGGATGCCATGGAAGCTTTGGCCCTTCTGGTCAGTATATTCTAGTGAGTATTGAAGAGAAATTAATTTGAATAAGGTAATCAAATTCATGCTGATCATGATATGATCAGAGATACATTTTTCCAGATGAAAACTGAAATCTGTAATTCTGCATGGCTCTAAAATGAATCCTATTATATCTATTGATGTAACTGTCTTGCATAAAAATATTCATTATGAGAAGTAGTAAACAATTGTAGTAGTGGTTTTACTAGAAGATAAGAGAATGTAACAGGTACAGCAACACTTAGAAAACTGATGAGTTGTGTATAAGAACATATATCCCTCCTCCCAGTAGTGCTTTCCATTAAGAAATGAATCAAATACCAGAATTCCCTTTTCCAAGCCCCAGTTAACTTTGCATTTCTTTGATTGGATCTCCCTAACTATACAGTTTATAGAGTGGCAGAAAAGCCATTAGAATGGTTGGTTGTTTTCTTGTTGGCTAATGATGCTGTTCTTCCTTTTCCTGAAAGGGCATTTTTTAAATCCCTACATATTGTTATTCCTCCAATCTGGCCTGCTGAATGGCAATCACAGCTAATATACCCCTTCAGCAAACCATACCTCTGTCTTTAACTTTACCTCTGGAACAAAGAGTCAATTTAAGTTTGTACTAAATGTGAGTTTTGGATTGGATTGTACAGTACTCTCCTAATGTGAAAGCTATGACTTTTTAGCAGTCTTCATAAAGCATACCTCCATAACTCATCACATGTTCTCCTTTCTCTACATTCCAGGTATACGTATTCTATAAATCACTTTACCTTTTATAGTCTCTATACATCTCAAAATAAATTGAAACCTAAAATTGAAGTGCAAAAGTAATTTATTCCTGAAAAAATCCAATTGGTATTTATTACGTTAGCCACTTGGCGCTTCCCCTTTCTTTCCAGCACTCACTGTTTACACTGCCGTCCTCCTTGGTCTATTCTTCCAGCTTAATATTTATGTCCCGTTATTAAAGAGAACAGTCTTCTTTCAGATGCTTTCCATAGCACCATCTATGCTTGGAATCTGGAGGAAAACTTAAAGGAGTATTATAGGTAATATAACTACTGCTTACGCACAGTATCTTAAGTTCCACATATTAAGAAATTGTTCAGATTTTCTTCATACAGTCAAGGTCACCATAGGTACTTTATCTTCCACATATCCTGGTTGGAAAGATACGCTTGTGTGTTTTCATTATTTAGTATCAGATGGAAAAATACTTCATTTTGATATTTCCACTGCTTCCAGGCTGGGTAAGGACCTTGTCTCCAGTAATTGGGATTTTTCTGTTTGGAAGTGCACTGAAGGAAGGGGCCATACTGCAAGTGTAACCACGTGTTGTGCTCTGCCTTACTGAGTTAAACTCTTCTGGGTGGTAGCTGGCCCTTTTTCTATGGTCTGCGTCTTATATGCTTCCCTCTATTCAGCTGAGAACAACAGTCTTCTGCAAGTGGTTAGTCGTGATCTGACAGACTTGGTCAGCTGGATCCTCTCATGAATCACAATCTTTTTCACAGGGTTACATTTTGTGATTATCTCATTCTTAATGTGGTCGTGCCAATATACCACAAGCAGCTTGTTTCCAGGAGTAGCAGATTTTTGCCAAAAGCCTTCTTTTGAGAATCAGGGTTGATGTTACATATATCATGATCAAACCCATGGAAAATGTGCATAGCTTGAAAAGCCTGAGCATTTTGTGTCCCATAAAAGTTCATACCAGCTTCAGATCATTCAAACTGATTTGCATACCAGCTGTATTTCTCATGATCTATGTGGGAGCAATTTTCTGCCCCTCAAAATGCAAACTCTTATTCTTTTTGTTTAGGACATCAGTGTGTCAGTGAAAATCAGGGGCCCCTGTGCAGTGTGCACTTGCTGCAGGACTGTTGGGCCCCGGGACGTCGTACTCCACACTCTCAAGCTTAATGAGGAGGGTATTGAGTCATGTTGACTCTCCCTCACTGCTGGTAGTTGCTGTTCTGCAGTACTTATTATTAGCTCACTGTTGACTGGGATTTCACCTCTTTGTAATTGCTTTTCAGCAGGGTTAGTCATCTGGAAAGCCCATAGTGTATCCTAGCCCAATGTTTTTCTGAAATCAGGCTCATCCTCAGGCACCAGTTGCAGAAGTCATCAGAAAACCTTCTTGTCAACCTTGGAGTTGTCTGTGGTTAGCCTCAGGCATGGGATTTATTACAATGTCTTTCTATCTCTTCAGAAAGCAGAATAGAAATTTTCTCTTTCTGTGTTTTGAATCTTCCCAAGAATAACAAAATTTTGGCTCAGGCAAGATATTTCTGAAGTCCTCATAATACCTTTTGGGATATTATCATCAGAATCAACTTCCTCACTTACTGGTGATCTTTATAGGTATCACTGCATACCATATGCCTGTATCAGTCTGTTCAGATCCACTACTCCCTATCCTAGGGCATAGCATATTCCTATATCAGTCTGTTCAGATCCCCTACTCCCTATGCTAGGCCCTGCTGATACACCATCAGCTTCCAGTCTTAATTTCTTAAGCATCTGATCAAAGGCACTCTGCCTTTTCCACTGAGATGTCACCATTTTTGCTACCCTGTCTAAGCTAGGTTGTAGTTTTCTGGGTTTACATCACTTCCTTTGGCTTTTGGTCCACCATCCAGCTTTGCCATATTTATTGTCTACTCCGCAAGATTCTTCGTCTTTTTTGAAAGTATCAGGATGTATTTTTCTTTTAGTACAGCATCTGAGATAGTCCTTCTGACTGATCTCCCCTTTTACTCTAAATGTGTTTCTCAGCTTGGAGACTCCCAGGAATTTCCTGGTGCTGCAAGATTCTTCCGTCAGCTACTTCATAGCTGCTGGTCCCATCTCCATGTCACTGGCTGAAAAGGTCCTCTTTCCTTTGGCTTTCTGCTTTGAACTAATCAGCAGAATAAGTCTTCTGCCATCTGTGCTTCCTAGCTGCCCTCTTGCAGTACCCAGTACAAATGAAACCACCCATTTTTAAAGCTCATGTAACCTACTATTTCAGGAGATGAAACCTACCATTCACATCGTATTTCTTTTTTACTTCAGGCTATTCCAGGACATTGGTTCTGGCTGGACTTCTCAGCAGCTCAAGTAGAGTTGCTCAAATGAAGCCAGGGTATTGCAGGTGACAACTGACGAACTACATGCTTTGTGAAGGCTCTGAGACTGAAGTGCTGGCAATTTTAGCTGATCTAACAGGACAACATCTATTGTGTTTTTGCGGATATGATAGCAAATGTCAGGGTGTTCATTGGTCTTTTGATCTGGGCTGGAAGTTCATACGGTGTATCTGGAGAATATGGGATCCTGCAAATGGTGCCATTCATGTGTCACATAGCTTTCCAGTGCTGTACGTGAATTCGTGTAACTTTGTTTCAAATTTTTTAGCAACCATTGGACTGCTGAAAATTTCACCAGCTGCTCACCTTTAGCTGGAGATGAAGCACATCTTTTTTCAGTAATTTTCCCTTAGAGCCATGAATGCTAGTCACTAATAAGTGAGGAGAACCGAAACAGATGCCAGAAAATTAAAATCAATTGATTTTATGCATAACATTAACAAGGCTTTTTATCTTGGTGACAAACAGTGCTATCTTAAGTAAGCATTCATTTGACCTAGTGGCTTTGATACCAGTTGCTATTAATATCCATGTAGCACTCATTAACAAGCCTGGAGCTTTCAGGGGTTTAGCTGAATGGTAAGTAAAACTAGATGTGAAAATAAACTGACCTGTAAGCAATCTTTTTTTTTTTTTTTTTAGGAAACAAACTAAACAAAAAACAAAAGGAAAATATATTAAAGCTAGCCCAACAGAATGCAGGAGATTAATAACTGTGGGCATTTAATGAATACTGTCTTATAAATAGAAAATAGATATTAATGATGAAGAGTTTCTAAAATTAGAATTTCTCTCAGATGAGATATTTAGAATAAGTTTATAGAAGTCATGTTATGTAGACATAGGAACAAATCAAACAATAAATGGCCGACAAGCATAAATGCATAATTAATGCTGTGCATCAAAATGAACTGTACCAAAGCAGCTTTCATTTTCCCAGAAAAATTGAAGGAAGCTCTCTAAAAGCAACTAATTTGCAATACAGAGCTGATGAAGTAACATTTGCAAATGTTTCTACTCTGTTGGAAGGCTGAAATGATACTTATAAATTCCCCTGGATTACAAAGTATGAATTGAAATAATTTCACTGCCTTCCCCCATTTCACCAGCTGCATACCTAACATGACATAAGCCCATAAGCTCTCTGAACTTCTTCCTCTAAAAGTTACTGCAAAACTCTTGTTTGATGGGTCCATATATCAGATTCACAGCTGTATCAGAAGCCTGAGTCAGTATTTATTTACATAACGGGACAGTTCTTTCTTCTTCTTGCAATATCTCTAGTTCAACCTATAATTTTTTTAAAACTACAGTAAACTTCAATAACTGGATCAACACCAGTGTGTGTCAGGTAAACCTACAGTTCAACAGGTTTCTTAATTTTCATTCTTTAGCTTATTATTAGCTTATTATTGTGCTAGCTGGACAAGGAAAGTTTTAATTATTGATGCTGTGATCAAATCTGATGGTGTCAGGAAAAGCTAGAGCTTTATTTCTGTTCTTTATGGCGTTCTATATGCAAGTAACTCAGCTGTCGGATAAGGAATCTGTATTAGGGTTCATTGGAGATCTTTGCAAGTGAACAGAAGCATTGATTTTTTTTGTTTGGTTTGGTTGGTTGGGGTTTTTTTGAGGGAATACCATTAGGGAGGTTGAGATCCAACTATTGATTCACAGCCTAATTCTTTTAATGTATTAACAGTCTATGGAGAACTTGAAATTAAACAGAGTTGTTCAAACTTTTATTTAATGAACAGTAAAACAATATTGCATAAAAAGAAATGTGATTAACCTTGTACCTAATAAAGTTGATGGCATGGTCCTTTCAAAGTAAGTCGCAGACTCCCTTTACTCTGACCAGGGCAGGATTTTTCTGCTTGAAACAGAAAAAAGTTTCAATGTTCTTAAAACCAGATTTGATCCAGCTCCATCAAAAGTCAACGTTTGTCAAATTCTGTTTAATCCAATTTCTATTTTGTAGCCACTATTACACTAAAATGGCCATTCTAGTGCTCCTTTAGAGTATAACATGAGTAGCCATTGACATCGGTGGACCGAGATTTCTCCTCTGATGTTTCTCACCAGATAGTAGCTCTCTGAACAAACTCTCTGTTATGATATGAAATATTAAACATCAGGGAGGCAGGATTGCTGACAGCAATGTAATATTGAAGACATCTGTCTGATTCATAAATATATTATATTTGGTTTCACAAAAGCCAGGGAATGTCAGATCATACAAGAATCAATTTAGACTGGAGAAGTTCAGCACAGTTTTAACTCGAGGGCATCATTATTTACATCACTCGGTGACATAAATATGATCTCTGATCACATCTTTGCTTTGAAGAAGCTGCATATGTTGGTTCTTCTTTGCAGAGTACATCTCCAGAGACATACAAACTGAACCCTGCACAATTTGCTTAAATTATCAGTTCCTCTTAATGTTAAATTAGAATAATTTTCAGAGTATTTCTGTGGTCTCTGCTTACGTTTCTGTGGTATTCATGTACGCACGTCAGTTATAGCGGAAGTTTGCCAGTTTCAGACAGTTGAAAAATATCTGTATCTCTTTTCATACCTTAATCTGACAGGTGTTCCTACCATACTTCATTTGAAAGAAACAACAGAAGCATAAGACAAATCAGTGTCTGTTTAACTCATTACTGAGTGTGTTGGGCTTCCTTGTAGAAAAAAATGTGTAATAAATCCTTTTTGGACCTCATTTTTTGTAAGAGCAACACTATTTTCCTCTTCAATGACCATCATCATGTCATTGTGTTGCATCTCATCATACAACTATCTAAAAATAACAAAAAAAATTTTCTATAGGCCTGCTGACTGAGGGTAGTTTAAGTACTTGTGTGATATTTTATAGGCAGGGCTACATGCTTGGAAAGTGATTGGTTCTAGACAAACTTAGGTATGTTTTCATTTTAAAGGATATAGTAAACAATTGTAGAGCTCATAGAATAGATGACCAAAGATGACAGTGAGAGTGCAGAGTGTAGACATTTTTAAAAAATAAAGGAATTGAAAAATTACTGGATGATTACAGGTCAGAATATTTCCTAAATGTACTTTTTTTACAATACTGACATTGGAATTGGTAGTTTTTTCCTATTTTTCTGTGGACAGTGGGGAAAAGGAAGAATGGGAAGAGGCGAGGACAATTCCTGTATTCTAGTGCAAAGATCTGGGCTCTTAACAGTGCTTTTATGCCAAGCTAACACTTCCATCATGAGAAAAAATACACGGAATCTATTTTTAACAAAGAAATGGAGGCCTTCGATCTGGGGTTTTGTTATCATTTCGGAGAAAGCTTTCTAAAAGCTCTTTCTAGTCAGGATGGAAGAATTTTAAAATTGCCATAAAGTGGATCTGTCATCCTTCAATCTGCTTTAGGAGTCACTTTGAGAAAGAGAAGTACTCTGGGAGATTCATTACTTTACATTCTAGTGGATATCCTGAGAAAATCCATCTGATAACAGGAGCTGGAAGAAGCTTGTACATCTAATTTGTAGCCAGTGTAAATACCCCCAGGTGAAACAATGCTCTGGTTTAGGAAGAACGGTTGACAGTCCCTTTTTAGTAATCACTCACTAGCTGTGTAGCCACATTTCTTCTCAATCGCTTACTTCCTACATCTGGAAATAGCCTCTCTTCCTCAGCAGTTTGTTGTTTAATGAGATACAAATACCCCTCTGAAATGCTTTCATTATGATAAAATTCTTTTAAATTGCATGATTTTTCATGATGTTTTACATTAGGTTTGTGTGTCCTTTAGAGCACTGGGGGTGGATCAATGTCATGTGATAAGAAAGACTGATGTTATCATCACTGCTGCCTAGACTACTGCAGAATCTGCACAGTGAGCAGAAGAGGATTTCAGGAAGGTAGAAAGCACAGTTTCACTGTTAAGGCAGTAGAAAGCTGCCCCAGAGAAAAGGACTCACTCTATATACTATATCAGCCCATGCTACAGCATTCATGTGTAATGTAAAAAAGTAATCTGAGCTGTAATTTTCAGAATTTCTCAACTGCATGCTATTGACTTCTCAGGCAGACACCTTTAAAGTCAGGGTTATACTTTTGGGAAGCACCAAGCAGAGAATGCATCAGATGGACAGTACACCCCAGATACTGGGGCAGTACTGTAAAATATATTCATTAATGACCTGGATGATGAGACAGAATGCCCCCTTGGCAAGCTTGCAGAAGGTACAGAACGGGGAAGACTGGGTGTGCTGCCATTCTGGGGGACCACAACAGGATGGAGAAGTGGGTTGACAGAAACCTCATAAAGTTCCACAAAAGGAAATATATTTACAAACAAGTGAAGTCTTGTGAAGTTGAGTAAACAAATCAGTAAAGGACAGTGCGAAAAACACTGTCAGTAGCCAGCAAACTGCTACCATTTCTCTCTGAAGGGAAATTCACTGCAACACTGGTGATTCCTTGAGACTTGTCTGAAAGTTGCACTGCAGTATGTATCCTTGCTTTTCATTTCCCAGGTTTTAGATCACACTTTAGCATCCAACACCTATAGTCTTTATGTCCTATCTTTTCAGGTATGTGTATGAATAATGGTCTTAATTTGATTTCTTTTTATATTTCATTAGTTATTATTTTGTCAAGATGGACTGGAAAGTTTCACTTTTCAGAGTTCTAATACCAATGGCAATAATCATGTGTGAAACACCTGAGAAGGGACTGTAGTGATAAGAGACAGTTGCAGTTCCCCCCTCTCGTAATACTCTTTATACTAGTGACCTCCAGAAGAGGCAGACCGCAGAGGGGTTGCAAGGACTTCTTCCACTGAGTAGTTTTAAAGAACTTATCAAAAAGCACTCCTTGGATATAAGCTCCTTCTAGATTGTTTTCATCTAGAAGTAAAATACTAGTGAGTCAGCAAGAAAAAAAAAATCTTCTACATAACCTAAAATCTTTATATTTTTCAGATCTGCTTCTGGCCAAATAGTCCCATAATACTGGAGGAAAATTAATAGAAAGTGGCCTATTAGTGTCTTTATTTATAGTTCAAGACTCAACAACTCAGTGATTTATATTTTCAATTTAATCACACCAACTGATGTAAGAAATAACTGGGAATGCAGGTATGACCTTGCTCAAGCAGACTATATAAAATTCAATGTAGCAAAGCTTGCATATTGAAAATTGTGCAGTAATAAAATGTTTTTTGCATTGTGTAGCTTGCTAGCTATGTCAATACAAGATAATGGTTTAGGCAAATTACACGACTAAAGAATTAGAAATGTAACTGCAAAAAGGAAACATAATATTGGGTTTGTGGCAAGAACTCATTTTATATGATAAAACTAATTTGTAATTTGATCTTTAAAGCAGAAAGCAAAAAGAGTACCAAAGCACTTGAAATGCAAGGTCTATTATAGAATAAAGGAAGTGTGAAGACAAAGAAATAGTCTGACAGCAGCCTAGACAAGGGCAAAGGAACTCTTACTGGGCATAGCTAAACATTGTATTCTTAAGAAAATAATTTGGTTATTTGAAATAAGGAGCTGATGAAGTTCATGGGCGGGAGAACAAGATATAGTTTAAGAATGCAAAGTTCGGGTTTAGAAATTTCATTTAATTGACTGTATTTTTGTTCACTTAAATCTTCCTTAATGTACTCAGGCAAGAGAGGAAAGTTACTGAACTAGTGGAAGGAGAGAAATTCAGCTTAGAAAATAACAGTTCCTTATAGAGTTTCCCAGAATCCGTGTGCTTATGCTGAAAAGAGAAACAAAGGAGTGTGAGTGACTTCATGCAGTAACGCAGGTCAGGAAAGTGGGCCCAGAGAATACCCTCCTTGGAACAAACTTCCTGTCTCATGTGGAACATGTGCATAGTCTTATGTAGGGAAATGAGGCTTTGTTCAGCCTGTGCCCTCCACCACATTAGTACAAACCAACTCTGAGCTGAAGTCATGCAAATGAGTGCTTTAGGTACAGCCTTACGATAAGCAAGGTTCAGAGCAGGCTTACGTCCAGCTGGCTTGGAGCCCAAGCAGGTTGTTGTTGTTTGCAGAATACTGCATGGATGTACCCCTGTATTGCAAAGATGTTAGGTGTTTCCATTGCAATTTCCTTAATTTCTCTTTCTCCATCCATGTATAGCCTCCAGAAGTATTAAGCAGAATGGCTTGGAGTGACATTGTAGCTTATTCTAGTGATCATGAAGACTGATGAAGTAGGTGGGGAGCAGGTTCTGATCAGCTGGTCTATTGAATTATGTTCTCTCTTGGTGAAAGTGTAGCTGCTTTTCAGACCCAGCTTGTTGGCCCAGGAAGTCTATATGAGGCTTTTGTCTCTTTAATTCTTGATGAAAGGACTTCTGGTAGGATATTAAGGATGTTGCATTAATTAGAACCAAGTAAAACCTGCTCATTCCTTGGAATATGTGAGGTGTATAGTCATATCCAAATAACTAACTGAAAGGAAATTCTCTAAGTAACCAAATGTTTCCACTGATGTTGGGTACTCTATTAGAAAATGACCTCAGGGATCAAAGAAATGTTGATTGCAATGGTTCAAGGTATTTCTCACTAGCAACAGTGATTTTTTGTCAATGTCCTCCTCATTTATGCCTCCATGTTGGGAAGAAGAGGACCTAAGCCATTCAGTGCAAATATCTTTCATACAAGTTAGATGTATTTTTTCCAAAGGCTAATTCCTCTCCTGGTACAGCTCCTCATAAAAATATAAATTCATTAATTTGTTAAAATACCCTAATGGCCTGGCACAAGTGCAAGAGGGTGTGATTATTTCTGAGTTATTAAGGGAAGGATCATTTAGATGCAGAAGTTCACATTGCTTCATTGAAAGACTGTGTAAAACGGTTGTTGAAATAGGTTTTTGGTCTATTAGGCTCCTCACTAATCTTTTGGGGGAACTCATTAACATGCTTGAACGATAAAAGGCATAAGGATAGCTTTCATCAAGTGAAAATTGTTGTGCATATCATGCATGAGATGCATTATAAGTTACATTTATGATGTGAGAAACCTCGTAATAGTATCTGATACACTGCATAAATCATTGCATTCTTGGGACATGATAAATGCAGAGAAATTTAATTCTGGGACAGTTCTTAAGAGAAATCAACGGACTGTATAAAAATTCGCCCTTGTACTATTTTTTAGCTTTCTGCTTCTGAAGTATGAATGATGTACTCCCTCCCCTTTTCCCACACTACAGATCTTTTAAGTACAGGGCTTGAGTGGAGAGCAGCAATGCTGAAATGCTTTGGCCTCTGTCCTTTGAGTCAGGTAGAAATAGTTAATCACATGTCAGAAGCAAGCTTTGGGCTATGATTAATCCCACGTGTTGAGAACTACCTTTCAAGAAATTGTTTAAGAGAGGGCATGAGTCTTTTGGAAAGAAAATGAGACAGCTTGCCAGAGAAGAATATTTTAAACATCCTGGTTGTTGAATAGATACCTGGCGAGAGAACTCAGCTGAATACGTTTGAAGGAATTATTATTCAGCAAATGAAAACCTTTCAGATGACTGTTATCCCAGTTTGAAATCCGATAATGTATCTTGGAAAGTTGAAGAGCACTTGGGAGTGTTAAAAGTGGCAGGGAATATAGGACATCACAAATTTCTGTTCAAGCATATTTTTCTATATTTACCATATTTCACTTGTGCTTTTATAATGAGCTGACAATTTTATCAGATTTTTGCTTGTCAGCATTTATTTGGAATTAAATTGCTAAGGAGAAACCTCAAATAGCAGAGTTCTCAATTTTTTTTTATGCAGGCAAGTATGCCTACAAACCCAGGGCCTGCTCTTAGAGCCTTTATTTACAGTTCTTGTCAATCTAATGAGTAGTCCATGTGTAAGTTCAGCCATGAAATGTCTGTAGAAGACATGCAGGAAGAGATCTACATGAGCTGCAGAAAAATATTTTCAGAGATTTAATGAAATACATGAGTTTGATAAAGCTGTGCAATGTGCTTGACTCATCTGCTTGGACAGAAGTACTCCACGTGTTTATTCAAGGACTTGCAATTGCTTAAACCTCTTTCATCTCAAAGATAAAACTGCTAATAATACTCGTTAGAAGCATCCCCTGCAATTGAAAGTTCAACGCATAATTCTCATCTGATCTTGTATGTTCATTGATACAGAGAGATTATGTTACATTGTGGATTTACGTTGCCAAGATTTAGAAAGAGAGAGGCAACATATAAAAGGAAATGCTTTGCTGCTGAAATAAGTAGGGAAGGCATGCTTTCTAAGTTAGAGTCTAAAGGGAATTTTTTGCCTTAAATATAAATTTCCCCAGTGTCGGGAAATTCCTTTTTTTCATATGAAGAATAATTTTGGTGACTATCGATAATGGTGCTCTGAAGTTAGATGAAATGAAAGTGGGGAGTTAGGTTGTATTGTCTGCTTGGGGATGATGTTACAAACAGGTACAAAGATCTTCATCCCCAGTGAAAAGACCACAGAGCAAGTAGGATAGTTCAGGAGGGAAGAAGGTTGGGCAGTTTCCAGTGGTTTTGGTAGTTCTGAAGCTCTTTCTCATGGGCAAAGCTCACAGAGTAGTTTATTTGAAAGTATTTGTTATGGTTACAGATTGTACTGTGCTGGTTAACACACTTTGGTCCCACATCTTCCTCAAGACTGAGATAGTTTTGTTCATTGTTCCATTCAGTGAAGGGGAGAAGATGTTTCTTAATGGCTTGTGATGCAATCGACAGACATCTTTTGCTTATGTCATGGGTAAAACTAAAGAAATAAAAATTTACCTATTTTCTCAGTGTAGCAATAACCAAAATTGTTCTGAGCTTGCTTTATAAATGGTGCTGGTTTGATTTTTTAATTTTTTTTTTAATTACTTTACAACAGTTCTTTTTTTTTTTTTGTCCACTATTTCTGGCCTGCCAGGGCGTGTTTGAAACCAGTGTGTAAATAAGATACAGTTGTTAATAATGAAACTTATGCACCTTTTACTACTGATAGTATAAAGCTTGCACAGAGGAAACATGAATCAGATGCTGCCTTCCTCTTTTAGCAATAGCAAGGTCGAAACTACGCTATAGGCTTTGAACTCTTGGAGTCCATCAAACCGTTTATGGTTTTACATTCCCAAAATAGAAAAGAGGCAAGCAGCAGGGAAGTGCAAGATGACCTCCATCTTCAGTTCAGCACAAGTGTAATTTACGGTCTCCTTTAGCAGCTATTTCAAAAATAGCAAACCATGTACTTAATTATGTCAAAAAAAAATAGCCTTGGTTCAGCATTTCACTTTGTAGATGGAAAAGGACAGATATTGAAATACCATATATGAAACCCTTAAGAGTCTATTTACAGTACCTTCTTTTGACAACTCCTACCACTTTTACCGTTGTTTGTTTATTTGCTATATCAGCTCACATCTCATTGCTGATTTTCGCTTTACCATGTTGCTCTAAAAACTCCCTAGCTTTATATCTCTCAATAGTTTGAAACAGAAGCAAACATGCTAAATTGAGGTAACGTGTTGCAGTTCAGAAAAGTGAGAGTATTGCCCTAATTTCATGCTCTTTAGTCTCTTTTATATTACTAACTCTCAGAAATATTTTAATAGCCAAAGGGACCAAGTCTTTTGATCTCAAATTCATAAAGCTCCATTTATTCCAAGAATGGCAAATAGAAAAAGGAAGACTGTGAATGGACATAGCACTGTTAGAGAAGGTGAAATGTAAGTTCCAATCCATCAATAAAATAGAGCAAATTGACATGAACATTAAAAGAAGTTATAGATACATTAGTAACAAAAGCCGCACTATTAAAATTAATTTGAGAAACTGTAAAGATTGGTCCCTGCTTCATATTGATCACTGGATGCATTCCATTACAATGTACAAAACTAGGAGGATTTATACTCACCAGTGTAATAAGGTAAAGCCTTAACATCTGAGCGCAGTGAATAAATGCTTTAATGAAAATGAATAAGAAGCAAGTCTTTCTTTGGTGTGTTGCATATTTTATGTTGTCAGAGTTTTAGATGTGCTTAAGATACTCAGATATTTGTTCAAAGAGAGGCAGTCCTTGCCCAAAGAGCATATTTGACTGGGTAGAGGAGAGAAAGAATGCTTTTGTTGTGTAAGTTCACTGGTGAGAAGTATGTCCTAGTTCTGACAGAAGTGGTACATTTCAGAACCCTATAGCATTATATGTTTTTTTTAATTTAAAATTTACACTAGGAGCTAGAACAACAAAAATATTTTGAAACAAAGGACCCAAATGCTCAAAACAAAGCAAAATCTGTGTTATTGAAAATAAAGAAATTGTCTTTTATTATTGTTGAATTCAGTTTAATTTATAGACATTTATATTCTTTTGTCTGACTGGAAAGTGTTACCTCAGAAGAGGCTGAGAGCTGGAAGCAAAGCAAGAGCAAGCAATGGCTGGAAGTGATGGGCCCAATACAGAAAACGCTAAATCTTCCAGTTGAACAATGAGGAGGCTATTAGATGGCACTGTCTTTTCTTAGGGCAAGATTCATATTCTCAGGTGAAGAACAAAGATTCAGAGGTAACACTTAAGAAGTCCAAGTTAAAAAAGGCCACAAAAAAAAGGCGTGGAGGCAGTTGCTGGCTATAGCTGAAGACTTTTTGACAGAGAAGCTGTAGCAAGGCAGTTTCTCTAGCAGTTTCACTGTCCCGAAGACTGATCTTGTATGTGCTGGAAGTGGCAGGGAAAGATTACAATTTAAGTGAGGTAATTGGTTTTTTTCTTTAATCCTTTTTCTGTGTGCCCTGTATCTTTTGGGGGAATAAATAATGCTTTACTGTTTGCTGGTTTTGGGCCGCAGTAATCCAGTGTTGTGACAGGATCCTGGGGAAAAGCTCTGGTAAAATCAAGTGCTTCAGTGTTAACCACTGAAGATTTAGGGATGCAGAGTCCCTGTTGAAGACAGCAAGTGACAGCAAGTAGTTCCAGGTGGAGAGAGAGAGAGAGAGAAAAGGCCAGTCTGTTTCCAGAAGGTTGTATCCAAGAGAAAAAATATGTAGACAGTGCTGGTAGCAGAACATCAAAACATGTAGCTATAGATTTGATATTGATATCATAACCTGTGCCATCAATGGCATTCTTGCCTGGCTGCGAGATGCATCGTCAGATCCAGGAGGTTTATAGGTTACTACAGGTTAGGAAAGTGCAGAAGACTACAGCATATCTCCTTTAATATAAATTATAAAAGAGTACTGAGGTTTTCTGTGGAGTATATGATGATGAAATGTGACAGTGTGTTCTGGGGGGGGGGAGCCTCAGTCTTGTTTTTAGAGCTCTGTAGGACTACAGCCATTTTGTTTTCTGAGTTTCTGACGTGTTAATAAGACATAAATATTTTGTGCTACATGCCTTTGTTCTGTTTTCTTTAAGTTAAAAGAAATCACTGTAGACTGAAGATGGTTCCCCATTGCTTATGGCAATCACAGCTTGAAGAGAAACTTCTTAATACTCCTGTTGTTGTTGACATTTCTGTTCGCAGTACTGAGTGGGGAAAAGAATATATACAAAAAAAGCAACTATAACCTCAAAAGTGCTTGCAGAGATTTTTGGGTTTTTATGCTTGAATGCTCAAGCCAGTATTAGTTGGCTAAGACTTTGACAAGTGTCGGTGGAGTCATGGAGAACAATCATCTGTCTGGCTGTTTTTCTCTTGGTCTGAATTTCAGGTGTGAGTCTGGTTGGCTGGAGTATGGTTCATGTATCCTGATATTAGCTTTTCTTAACCTGTCAGATTAGGAAGATCAAGCCGTGTTGAAACCAGACACTTCCACTTGACTTGGATATATTTCAGCTGAGCTCTGAGAGGCATTTGGAAAAATCCACGTTCAATTTGAAAAAGCAGCTTCTTCTAACTTTTGTATAGAGTTCAATCTGACAAGCAGTGGCACTGTACGTTTCTTGCCTTCAAAAATCCATGGGGAATGCTATAATTTTGATTTTATATCTGTCTTGACGTAGGTATCTCCTAGTTTTGCCAGGGGAAATATATTTATTTCATGATTGATATCAAAGTTTCCTCGTGTGTTATCTGCCTGAGGCTGACATGATATTATTCTTGGGCAGAGACCTACATGCTAAGGCTTGTAGGACTACTCTCTGGAGTTTCTTGACTTAGTGCCTGAAAATTGATTTGCCCTGTGGTATTAGCTGCCTCTCATAGCGTGTCAGCTTTGTCTTAAAAACCAGAAAAGATCAGACCTAGGAGCAATAGCAGTAGTAAAAGCACCGCCTGTTACTGTTACCAAGGGGCAACAGAGGGTCAAGACAGGGTCCTGTAACTTTCTTACTGTAAGGAACAGTTAGAAGCAGCTACTCATAAAGCTTTAATTAACTTTGCAAACTGAACAAAGTAGTCTCAACCTTTAGTGATTCCATGTAGATCCCTCTTAAAATCTGCTGGAGCTGTTGAAGATCTAGTTAAGTATCAAGTATTTGCTGAAACAGCAAACAAAAATGCCTGTGAGGTGTGGGCAGTCATCCAGGAGCAGGACCCATGCAGTTGAGGTTGGGCTTTTTGTCAGTATTTGTTCGTGTATTCACAGTGAATAGAAGTCAGCCCTTCTCTGACAGACTGCAGCTGGCAAATCCCTGGCAGCATTCATCTAAGACCTAACTTAGGTTCCAGCTGGACAATTTTCCATATGCAGTTCTCACTATTTTACAAAGCTGGTCCAGCGGCCTAAGTACTTTCTTAACTTCTCTCTGAGCACACTGTTACCATCATGTTAATATGCAGCAGGTAGGTTTAATTTTTTACGTTTATGCATTTTGACTGTTCAAAAAAATACCAATTTTAACTCTTCCCTTTAGTCGTTATTTAGTTATCGTCCTTCCCCTTCCTCCTGAAAGAGCAATTAAGCTAAGCCTAACTACTTTGGATTTGATGTGTCTAAGAGCAGACACATGGCCAACTATTACAGCTCACTTGACACAGAGTAACTGTATCCTGGCCATTTTTTGGAGTTTCCCCTGCCAACAGGACAGTTCTAGGTCTTACTGCTCACTGGGCAATGAACAGCTCAGAGGAAGAAGAAAAATCCCCATTTGTGTTAAGCAGCGGCTGACTGCTTCCTCAAACACAAGATCACACACATTTTATAAGTGTGAGTGCAATCACTGAGATGTATAATCCATTTTTAATCTCTTACTCTTCTCCTGCAATGAATTGTCCTGCTTAATTTTATGTTGTATTAAAATATCCTGTTAATCAGTTTTAAATGTATTTAAATGTAGCCTTGTGATTTCATTAACTGTATCTTCTTCTTTGTATTATGAGAGAGTACTTGATCTGCCATACCTATAGACTTCATTGTTTTGGGTGGTTCTGGCATATCCTAAATTAATTAATCATTAATGTGAACTGCGCCAGTCTTAATTTTTGTTCACGCAGGACTCTCCATTTCCCTAACAATGCTTGTTGTATTCCTCTTAGACTCCTGCTGTTTCTGCTCTTACGGTTTTGGAAGAATACTTCTGGTTTTATAATATCGTTGTAATTATCTCTGTATTCTATTCTAGTCTCCAGCATTTGTCTGCATTCTGAATAGCTCTGCACATGCATCATTGATTTTGTAAGATTCTGCTACATTAATACAGCTCTGCCAGTAAACTATTTTGCTTCAGTTCTGCAGGGCAGTGGGTGTAGATCTGAATGCTGTCACAACACTGGTGATTGACTTCTGTATTTAGTCTCTGGTTTAGTCTCAAGTTTCCATAGTTACTTCATACATTATTTCATTGACTGGAATGGAAGCTGAACTGAGCCTTTTAATGGAATTATTAGTAAGGATAAAGTAGTTCATACAAGCAGCTTTGTTGAATCCATATTGTCTTGATTTATGATTAATAATCTGGGTTCAGTCATTTAGATGGATGTTTAAAAATATTTGGAGTTATTGACAAAGTTCTGACAAACGGTTCTCTACACTGATAGAGACTTCTGAAAATAATGAAATAGTAATTGGTTTAAAAATATGGTGTTTTTTAAACTCTTGAGTAAATACTACAAGAGGATCAGTAGAAATTACAGCAAAGTACTCTGTGTTTCTTTTTCTGCTTGTGGAGTGTGTGGTGGTTTGGGCCAAAATAATAGTATTATTTAAAGATTCATGGATTTAAAAAAACATTGATCATGTGACTTTATATGATAAATTCAGTCTAAATTATCTAAATTCTGAATATATTAGAATTATGACAGTCCGGTGCCGATCTAATAGAAGACATGAAACAAGCACAGTGAAAATTGTTTTAAAAAAAAAAAGTTAAAATCTGTAAATCTCTCCCACTGTACTGGGGAGAATTGGGGAAGGCAGTATTTTGTTATAATATATAAAAAAATATGCAATATGTTAAATATGTAAATAATAGTAATTATTTTGCTGCTGGATGCTGCTTTCTTTGACTATTGGCTAAATTAACAAATTCTTGTTATAAGTCAGTTAATTAACATTTAGAATCAGTTGTTCCCTGCTTTTAAAGGCAGAGGTCAAGGAGGGCATGTAATACTGGTGTAGCTTTTGTTTGAACTCTTGACAGCTGAGAAACTCATTGCACTTCAGCCTGGTTGCCTAGTATTTTATATTTGGTATTTTACAGCATCGCTTTTGAGCACTAACTGATTCGTTTGCAGTCCTTTGGAGGAGGACATCCTCACAGAGGAAGAAGAGCCACGAAGCATCTCTGTATCACAGCCTGAGCTATGCCATTGCAGTTGTGTTTGCATGTCTGCAGCCAGACACTATGGTGTGAATTTTCGTCTTTCCTTCACAGTATTTATGGCAGCTAACAGAAGTGTTGGGAAATGGGATGTCCTCTGTATAAAACCCTGTAACACACTGCTGGGGATAACAGATTTAGGTCCCAGATTTCTTTACCGGATGCCCACTCAACTTTGGAATCCTGTTTTCATTTCACCCCAGTGGTTTTGTCTGCAATTGGAAACACTACTATAAGTTACACTCCAGTGACATTGGAGAAAATAGGCTTTACTTGCAGCTTACTGTTCCCAAAACTCTTTGACTGTTTTCCCTTTCTTGTTACCTATTTCTGTCTTTCCCTGACAGCACACATGTACTGTTTTTCAGACAATTTTTCTTCCTTTTTTTTAGTTATTAGTGCTAACTCTTGTTTTTCTCTTACAGTTTTTCTGCACCATGTTCTGTACCACTTCATCAGCTGAATTCCATGGACAGCAAAAGAATATGTTCCTGTGCCCCCTATAACGTGGCCCCGGGCAGCACAAAGGTTCATACATCCCATATGGAGCTTTATGACTTCAGGTGAGAAAGAAGTAATTGAAGCAGATGAATTTTAAAAGAGAACTGTTTATATGCAAATGTATTAGTGGAAGTCTGTGATTCAAATGTCTGTGGGCTAAATTATGGAAAAAGCGTTTCTCAGTTAAAAATTCATCATAAAGAACTTTACAATACATTATGAAATAAGAACTGGTAAAATAAATCTCAAACTACTGTAAAGCAGTTTGAAATATAACACTATATTTTTTCCTTACTACTATTGTTTCTAATTTTAATTATTTATTGATTTATATTACGAAATTTTTTTTTGTCTTCAGGTCAGTTGTTTTTAGTATCTCCCTCCTTAGCTTTTGCACCAGCTCTTCTAAGGTGTTCTTTTTAAATATCCTAAAGCTCATAGGGTTATTGCCGTGTTAAATTACCAAGAGTTTCTACTGGATTGGCAATGGATGCAGTGTTTTGACTGCTCTAGCAGAGAGGTTACTTTTCCAATTCACTCTTCTGGTCACATGATTCAGACTGGATGTTATTGATAAGCTGAGATTAATATATTGCTGTAACAATGTATGTGGGCTCAATATTAAGTAAAGCCAACTTGAGCTTATTTTGCACAGTGGATATAATAATCATGAAAGATACCTATCTATCTTTCAAAAATGAAAGAATTTTAAATTAATACGGCCCAGCCAATGTGCTTGTGCACATTTCTTAAAGACTTGCATCTAAATGAAAAGGTACACAGCTGATGAGTTCAGTAATGATTCCTGACCTCCCTGGTTTGTTTTGGGGTTTTTTGTTTTGGTTTTGTTTTATTTTTTTTTAACCATGGAGCTTCATGTCTTGATTATTGTGCTGGTGTTTTCCACAGTGGTTTTGAAAATTAGGTTAAATCTTCAGCTGATTATGTTGCAAAGTTTTTTGTGGTTTGTTTTTTTTTTTTTTAGATTTGTTTTTATCACTGCTTGAGAATTACCACAAAAAATTTTTAGACAACTTGACGTCTTTTTTTTTTTTCTTTATATACTGTAACACTTGGAAATAGTATTGCACATGGGACGAGATTAGAATGATAACAAGAACGTAGCATAAAAAGTTTTGATGGACTGCTTTTACCTTAAGGTTTTGGTGAATCAGCATGTAGTATACAAATTATGTCATTTCCAAAGTAGTTCTTGTTCTGAGCAGTCCACCTTACCCTTCTCCAGAGGTCTTTTCATTGGTTTGAAAAGATGGGAATCTGTATCTGCTCCAGTATCCACATACTCTCTCTGTATGCGTATGTATATGTCTGTATGTGTTTACCTGTTTTAGTTAAATCTGCACCATTTTGGTCTCATTATACTCAAATCTGCTTCACAACTTTGCCCAAAGTCATGTTTGTGTAGACTAGCTGTAGAGTTGTTTCTCCTACATGTGTTGGTCAAAAGATTCCCCAGTACTGAGGAGCTCCTAGCTGATTTGTGGTTAGCAGATATTTTGCAAAATGCACTTATTTCTTCAACTGTTGTCTGTAAGCCTTTCTTTGTGGGGACATCATGAAACCATATGAATTTTGGCGCAAAGACTGCACAAGGGAAGTTCTTGACTAACTTTCAAGAAGACACTGTGATACAATTAAGTGGTAAAAGACTGCAATTTAAGAAAAGAAGCACAAAATGTAGGTATCGTATTTGTAGACATCACAGCAGTTTGGTTTTGGTCCATTCTGCATTCTGATTCAGTTCAGGTAGAACCTGGAAGACTGGCAGACTAGAAATGCTTATAAGAAAGCTGGAAATTGATAGAAATAGTAATGACTTCAAAGGATGACTCTAATAAATTCTTATCGCAAATATAGAACATCTTTGAATACTCTTCTCAATTATAAAGCATTCAAACTCACGTGGTTACTTTCCAGTAAAAGTCCAACTGGAAGAATGAGTTCACTGGTTTAGTATTTACTGCTGACATTCTACTTTTCCATAACTAAGGCCCCAAAGTACAACTCACTGAAATCAATGAATATATATATCCATTAACTTTGAGGTTACAAATCAGTCTCTGAAGCAGTTTTAACACGATTTGTTTCTTATGCTCTATCACTTATTCAAGAGTTACAAATTTCTGCAAGATTTTGTGGTGTGACATCTGCCTCTACTGTTCTAGATTCACCCTGTCAGTACAGTAGTGGATGGTGACAACTGTCACAATATTTCTAGATCCTTTTTAGAAAATGATTGATGTAAATTCTTAGAGGAGATAATATACCCCCTTAAGCAGCCACCAATGTTTCAAAACTTATTAAAGCCTCTTCTCTGCACTCATCAGGAAAGCACAAAATGTAAGGGTAACTTTATCAGTTAAATCCAAGAATGAATGAGGTATGCACAATCCTAATACGTAAAGCACAGTTCTATGTAGGCTTCAAAGGTCACTCTCCAAATCTGTTCTCATTGTTAAAACAGCTTTTTCTGTTCTAAAGCCTAAATCAGCCTGAGTAGCATCCAGTAAACTGAATGCAATGGCTTCAGTTGCCTTTTCTTCGTGTACAATTGGGTAGCAGGATCATCAGTCGGCTGCTGCCTGGTGCTAGTTCCTGGCAAACCAGGAGAGCAGTTGAGACAGCAGACGGACTTACATGTAAGTGCATGCCACTTCTGTGGCACTTAGGGGAATAAATTGTAAGGAAATTACTTTAAAAATTGTTCCTGAAGTTACATCACTGCATAAGTCCCTGATGGAATCTTAAGATCCAGAGTTGATATGTCACTGCTGAATTCTTGATAGGAAGGTTTTAAGAAGTGTGACAAGAATTTCACATTTTATCCTGACGGTCATGATGGTTGCAATGCCTCTTTCTGTGCATTTCAGTTCAATTTAACCCTGTGGCCTGACCAGAATTCAGTAGCTTATTTGCTGTGAGGCATCTAACGCTTAGAGCATGTGGTAGCACAGTAAAGCCAACCTCAGAGAAGTGTTTTGTAGAGGAGCAGAACATTTTAATAATGCCAAAATTCAGTTTCATGGCAGTTTAGGATAAAAACTTTGAAATTCTTCTGTGAAAGAGAGTGAGGCTTCAGTGCAGTCTTTGCTGCAGCAAATGGAGCTAAAGATATGAAAAAGAAAATGAGACTGCTGGGAAGAAATTCCGGCAAGGTGGATTGTAGCTGCAAGATGCTTCTTTCCAGAGGATTAGGTTGTTAACCCTGTTAAGGTATGGAGCCACAATCCTGAAGGACTCCTAAGAAGGGGCAGTCCTAGGGCTGATAACATATGTGCTCTTCCAGGGTGTAGGCTGATAAGAAGGTAACTTATAAACTCTTCCCTAAAGGCACAGGGGTGGGGCGGTGGCAGCAGCTGGTGAGCTGTTAGAAGTCTCTAGAGGCCAAGAAATTCAGTTTCTGTTTTGAACATTAGCTACCAGGTCCTAGGGAGAATCTTATAACAATTTGGTAGAGAAATCTCTAAGAAGTACTGTCTCGATTTTGACTTTGCTCTGAAAACAGCTTCTTTTTATTTTATTTATTCCTTGCGCTTACACTTGGGACTCTTCCAATAGTTTCATTAAGAAGAATCTGTTTTCCCTTGAGAAATAAAATCCACAGAGGGATACTCTTTTTTCCCCCCAATCAAATCTCTGTTTATGATTAATGTCTTGATTGCTGTAAAAAATTTTAAAGATCACTGTCTCTAGTCATTTAACATACTTTTTCATTGAACATCTCATTTTAAAAAATCAACATCCTGAAAAACAAAACTCCTATGTGAGATTTCATTGACAGCAAATGTGGAAATGTAGTTAGATATTCTAAACTGGGCTTTCAGTTACAAAATTCCAGACAGAAGAGAAAAATACTCAAGCTGGAAATAAATACACCTGATTTTATATCCTTATTATATATCCTTAGTTCACCTACTACAAAAATTCTTTTTATTGATGTCATTATTCAAAGAAAGATTGCAGTTTAGAACAAAATTTGGCATAAATATATCTCTGCTACAAAACTTCTCCACTGGCACTGGCATTGCAATGCAATTTCTCGTGTTGGTGGTACCGGTACGTACAGTATAAGGAAACTTGTGCATCGTCAGTGAAACATGAAAGATAGTGGTCAAATACATGCAGAGTTAATTGATTCATGAACATTTACACAGAACAAATAACACTTTGTATAATCTATTTGTATCCAAGTTAGTTACTTTTCCCTCCCTCCTGTATCTCTGACTTCCCTGCAATTTCTCTCTACTGTTACGATTTAGATAATCTCTTGCTACTATGTCTTCTTTAATAAGCATTCTTTCTTTGTCAGCTTCCTTTCGCTGATACCATCTAGAGCCTTGCTCTACCCCATATGCGTACGTTATACCTGAGCCAATTTCTCTATTTCCAATCTTCTCTACATTTCATAGAAATGTGAAAATGAATGCGTTTTTTACTCTTTAAATAAACATCCTGAGTTCTTATTAAGCAATATCTGCCTTCTGCTGAAGCCGCATTGCTTGCAAATCCACTTGGCATTTATGTGCAGCATATATGTGCTGCTTTGGTATAGGGATAACCGCAAACCTGTTTGGAGGCAATAGCTTTCATTCAAAAGGAGATGACCAGCAGTGCTCATGACTTTCGAAATTTGACAGAATATTTGGATTACTCTTATGCAACTTCTGCTCCTGCTCTGGGAGTTTGTTTTGTAACATTTCAGCATTAGTATGGTATATCTCTGGTCAAACTCTATCAGCAAAGTAGTGCATTAATTTCTAGGCAGTTTGTGTTCATCGTCATCCTGCGTAAGCAGGACACAAGTAGCATCTTAGTGTCCCTGGTTTCCCTTGACTAACGGTGATGGTTTTTGTTTACGGTCTATTCACAGACACAGATTTGGGTTTGGATGTCTTACAAATACATAACTTTTAGCAAAACCAGAGCTCTTCTGCTTAGACATCTGACTCCAGCATAAACAGACAGTGGTGCAAGATGAGATCCAAATACTTCAGAAAATTATTGGTGGTGTTTTGAACTTCAAAAATAAAAATAATGAGTTAAGCCCCATAAATCGAGGACCTTTCAGAAAATGTAAAAATAATGAATGCCGGGTTCTTTATTTATACTTTTTTGTTTTCTGTTCTTCTAACACAAGGCTACAAATTCATTTCTTAAGAAGATTTGATAGGTAGTTTTAACAAGATCATCTCGGATGGAAAGTGTGCATAAAATCCAACCAGGCCAGCCAGGTGACCAGGAGAAGAGCAAGAAATACAGGATTTTCCACAGGAATATTGGCTAGATATATAATATACCTAGGAAATTGAGATTTTGACAAAATATATGCTTAGCCTTGAGCCATTTTGGTAACTCTGCCTTGCAGTATGGTTTGGATAGTTTTCAAAGCATCTGATTTCTCCACTTTTTCTGTTTCTGTATTTTGAAAAATTACGTTCTCACTCTTACCAGACTACTGTCTCCAACAACTACATTTCTAAGAAGTAGCATATGTATCATTAAGCTTGTAGCATTGAACACTGAGATTTTACTATTGTTTTCTTGCTACATGCATACAGGTATGATCTTTTGAAAGGTCAAGGCCAACAAGAATATTTACATACTTGTGGATGCTAAAATTTTACATAGACTAAAACCAATATATGGACAAGTTAATGGAAGAAAAATTCTCTGAGAGCAGTTTAAGAAAGACTGCATGCAAGTGCTGCCAGTCTCCTGCACCATGCATGTACTGACCATTTCTGCCTTAGTTTACTGAGCGCTCAGTTACCACTTCTGTGTTTTAAGCTGGTAACAGCCTGTCAGTCTGCCTACATTGGTTTTCACATTGAACTAGGTATTTGCTGTGAAGATATTTGGGAGAGTTCTTTAGTAGCAGCCATTAAAAAGATCTAAACGTCAAAAAAATATTGTAATTGCTATGATGAAAATAAAGACTAAATTTCTTGTAAATCAAAATTTCATGCAACACTATGATCAAAAACTCATCAATGGATATTAGAATTAAAATGTAATGCAAATGGTAAACAACTACGTATGTAAAAATCAAGATGAAAATGCCCAGTTAATATAAACTGCAATGCACGAAGGAGAATGAAGATGATTACAGTAGCTCTGTTTCATATTTTGAAATAACAACCTCTTGGGTAGTACATTACTGCTGTTCATAAAAAAAAAAATAATTGTTAGCAACCCCCTACTCACTTGGAAGTAAAAAAAAAATTCAAAATACATTTCAGCATTAGTATGGTATATCTCTGGTCAAATTCTATCAGCGAAGTAGCGCATGAATTTCTAGGCAGTTTGTGTTCATCATCATCCTTCATAAGCAGGATACAAGTAGCATCTTAGTGTCCCTGGCTTCCCTTGACTAGCGATGATGGATGCATTTTCTGGATGTGGGGCATAGTTCCACCAGCTGTCAGCATCCTTTTAGATTTCCTCCATGTGTATTAAATTATGTGCTTAGTGATTGAGATTGTGAAAAGACATGGGCTGCTTTCGATCCCAAAAGAATAAGTTTGAGGGGAGGGCAAAGGCAGCAGAGTTCCGTGGATGTGTTTTAATGAATGGGATGTTATAAATATCACAAACAGATACCTCACGAAAGAAAGAAGGAAAGGCTGGGGAAGGGGAAGGAACAGAAAACTGAAGTGATCAGGAAAACTGCAAATACCCAGCACTTGAAATCTAAACAAAACTGGAAAAGAATGGAATAGGTCAGGATTTTTGAATTAGTAGAACTGTATGTGTGGTAAGTTTTCATATTAAAATATATTATTTCATTTAAAACAAAACTATTTAATATAAAAAATTAAAAAGGGGGGGGAAAGGAGCATTGAGACCATTTACCTACCAAAAATTTTGGAACTTTTGGAAGGAAAACTGAGCTGATGCTTTAAAATTATGGTGCCCATAATTTTACTATAATAACTCTTTTTGTAACAAAACTGGCTGATTTGTTGTGTTTCCTGGCAAGGAATTTAGAAGAAATGTTCTGTTAATATACTGGAATAGAAGAGGCACCAAAACAAAAGTAGTTTTACATTAAGACCATATTTAAATATACTGTATTACTAATACACTATATTATTAACATAGCAATATATTACTATAGAGGATATTGAAAAGGGACAAAAATGCTTATCATTGAATACAGTCCAGTAGTTCATATGATGTTCAAGTCATATAATATCTGCCAATAAGTTATGAACTTTTGATTTCACCATCTCCCTGTTTCTGGATGAGAACTGGGGCTTACTATAGGAAATATTTCATGAACCAGCATTTAGAAATATATCTCTATCCTTGTTTATTACTTGTTTACACTATTTCAGGGCAAAAGAAATTAACTGGGAGGCCTGAGCTTAAAAACAACGACAAAAAAGAAGAAGTTGTAAGCATTGACTGATGGGATAGGAGAAGAAAGCTAAGTGGTTAATTTGATCATTGGGAGATAGCTAGGGGTGGGTTATGAACAACACGGTTAAACATGTTCTAAACACCTTAAGAAGGTGAATGAGACTTTTCCTCAAACCTGATCACTTGCCCCTCCACTTCTTTCCTCATCTACATACTTCCACAAATACTGTGTGTATTGGCTGTTAACAAAAGTTTCCCTTAGTAAATCTTCACACTGTGTTGCTGCCTTCTCTTGCAAACAAGCTCAAAAGGATTCACCTTTCCCCTGGTACTGCTGAAGCAGGAACCCAGCTGTTAACCTCTGCACTGTAAGCAGAGAGTTTCTTGGAGGAGCCAAAACCTTTCAGCTTTCTGATTACTCCCTTTTGCAATTGCACACTTGAAAGCTCAGGTCTAAACCTCAATGTGTGGCCTGGATTAAAGCAGTTGCTGACAAAAAGTAATCAGCTGAAAGACTTGTTTGGTGCAGATCTCTTATGTTCAGGTTTCTTGCTATTAAGAAAAGGCAAGTAAAGTCCAGAGGTGTGCTGAACTAAAAGGATAGTCAAACAGCTTGCAGGGATCCTGAGTGCATACACAGCGAAGGAAATATCAAGGACTTAAACGGAGTCTGTGAAATTGCCAACCTTGGACGTTGCCAGCACCGAAACCACTGTCCTTGAGGCTGACTAGTCGCTAATGTAAAATTCTGGTAGTGCTTCCCAAATGAACTGTTGAATCTGTAGATGTTTGTAGCGACAAAAGCCTGAGAAAAATTAAAGCTTTATGTGTGGGCATGTTTGCATCCCTGCATGCCTATGTCTGTAAAGTATGTTTTATTCTGATAGCTCTCAAGTAAAAGAGCAATAAAAATTTTAAGCAGCTGCCCTTTCTGATAGCTGCTGCCTTGGGGCTCATTCTGATCCTCATTGAAAGTCAATGACAAAGATCCCATTACCTTTAATCATGCAGGATCAGGGCCTTATATGACACGGTCAATCCTGCTGAGCATTTTTTCAATGAATATTCTCCTGAATTAGACCATGATTATGCTTTTGACTGCACTAACTCATTTCTGTATTAGCTCTTTGTAAATATTCTGCTTCAGGCACATCGATAACCAGGGATGTCCATGGAAACAGAAGTAGTTGAGTAAACGTTAGAACAGAGTCTTGAAAACAGGTTTTTAATTTATAAGTATGACCGTTCATACAAAAAAAACTGAACCTGCTGCAGAGATACTGCCTAGCAAATCAAAACCCAGAAGTGGGTCATGCAATTCATGGGTTCAGTGATAGCCAGAAAAGTCTGAAGTTTAAACCTCAAATACTTCCAAATAATAAACTGCTCACATGCAGGCCACAGACAGGGAATGATCTACCAATATTGTTTGAACAAAATTAATTCAGTCAGGCTATTTGCTTACTTGTACTGTCCTGCCCTTTACAACAAACAGAAAAAATAATATTTAACTTTCTAAGAGATAACATCTTTACTTTCTAACTGTGAACGTGTATTTTTGGGGTACAGCCTTTGTTCATGGAGATGGCAGGGTCATGCTTTGTCTTAGCAGAGTCTGCTGCTTTTAACTGATTTTGATGTAACCCTTCTTAAAACAGCTAAATTTATTCAGACAAAATGTCTCTCCAGGAATTCTACTTATGTCATACACATTATGTTATTTCAGGAGGGAGTAGAAAAGAAAAGAAGATCCTCAGTAGAATTGCTGCAGAAAACAATTCTTGTTCTTGGCTTTGTTGTTTTATCTCCTCTACTTCATTGTGGCAGTAGAACTGAATGCAAATGAGAAAAACAGCCCAATCCCAGACACCAATTTTGTGGGATTTAATTTAAGAACTGAATCTCCAGTTTGAATTTTTTCTAGGCAATTTGCAAGTCAGATTATTTGAAAAATCTAGACAGTCTTAATTTTTTTTCCTAGGCAGACGGGCATTTCAGCTTTATCTCATTATATTTTTTGCAGAAGCTGGTGATAAAGGGCCTCTTGCTTTGGGACGGTTTGTGCAGATGTGACATTATCTCTTTTTGTGTCTCCCCTGTGTAGCTGTCTCTCTAGGTTCTGGCAAGGTGCTTTAGAGTTCTGGGGATGTCTTCTCTGTTCTTTTGATAACATGGGTTTTCTCTTGTTTTCCTTCTCTACCTTGGCAGAATCTGCCATACAAATACGTTAGTGCACAGATGAAGGGCATCTTTTGAAATCTGTGCCAGTATTTGTACCTTTTGTAATTAACTTAAGAAAATAATGCTTTCTTTTAGGAGAACATTTTTTCACCCCATATTGCTAACATTTTACTCTTTAATCAAAACCAACAAAATCTTTTATGAGGAATTATTCTATGCCATTACCTGTGTTTGATCATTTCTTCAAGGTGATACTCGACATGAGTGTGCATATGCAGCTGTTTCATCTGAAGGGCCCATTAAAATCTTTGCTCATTTTTCAACTCTGGGACTGGATGAATTTTTATTCAGGTCTGCTGAGCTGGGAAAGCTGGGAGGAAGGTGTTTGCATTTTAACTAGCTTTCACTGGTAAAGTTGATATAGCACTGAGCTCTGAAAGTATAGAAGAGAGATTATCTTCATTTTGTCTAAGTCGTCTCCATCATGCAAGTTGATAGTCACTTTTCTTTGTAGCTATTTCTGTGTACTGGAAACCAGTTTCTGGGGTGTGAAAAGCCAGGCTTTCTCATCTACTGTTTGACAGTAGGCCTGTTCCCAGTTCCCATAGCCCTGCTCTTAATTCCCCATGCACTCATTTATTTCTCTGTTTTAATGTAAGACCATAATTTTTCCCTCCAGCGATAGTATGGGAACTTCTGCTTGGTGCACACCCACTAGTCTTGTAATTTTGTTACAGCACCCTCCAGCCAATAATTCATGCAAACATAATATGCAAAACTGGATTGTTTTTCATAGAATAAAAACCAATTCTAGTCTCCATTAAGTGTGAGATTAGGATTATTATAAGGTTACATACTAGGAAAAGGTGTTAAGGTTTTCCGCAGGGATGAACAAGCACTGAAATAATCTGCCTCGAGTTGGGTGAGTCCCATGGAAGCCTGTAAGAACAGGCGAGACAAACACTTCTCGGGAGCAGTTGTTCCCACCTTTCTGCACAGGGATTAAATGACCTCTGAAGGTCCCTGACAGCTCCTAAGCTCTGTTTATTTGATGTTGACTGTATTTTCATTCATCAGCTGGTGGGTTTGCTTAGAGGTAAAAGCAACACACATTGAGGTAACACAGCTAAGAGAGGGGATAAACTGCCTTCCCTTTTTACCCTCTCAGGATGACCTTTCTTTTCCCCATCCATACCTACTACCTGTACTAGCTATGCTCCAGACAGGACACTCTCTTTCCCTGCTTCATATGCATTTAATTCTTCATGGGCCACAGCCATGTGTGAGCCTGTCTAATTCTGCCCTAGGAGTAAAGAGTTTACTGCTGCACCTGCCCTGCTGGTTCCAGCCTCCTTTGGAGCCCTCAGCTGCTGAGGCTTTTAATCTACTTCAGAAGAGGGAGTGGGTTTTTTCTGGACTGATGCTTCACATGGCTTGTGCGCTCCCCTCAGCTGGCTTATATATAAATCCCCAAAGGTTGCTTATTCTACCCAGAGTACCTGCAAGAAAACAGTCGTCTTAGTATAAAGACATCATGAATAGGTTGGCAAGTATCCTAAAGATACAGATGCATTATTAAAATGTTGTCTTGCTCAGTCACCAAATGTGGAAATGTACCCTGTGGTTTTTTATTCTTTCTGAACATTTTTGGGGGTTAAGCTCTCTGGGATCATCACTTAGACTTTCTTCGCACCTCCCAGACACAGTGTGTATTAGTGTTAGAGTGTTATTAGTATAGCAGTGGTTCACACAAAGTCCTGAAAATCTCAGACTAAAAATAGTCTTAGCTGCTGTAGTGATCCCTTTCTGAGCAAAATGCAGCTTCAGTTTGCTTATCTAAATTAGACTGCATGCTTATGATACAGGCCTAATTGATAGGAATCTGTGCTTATGGAAAAAGTCTTATGAAAATGGTCTGGAGAAAGGAAGTCTCCTAAATTTTATTCTCTTTTAGGTTCTTCATGATGTAGTATCCTCATGTTTTAAGGCAAGTTAGTGGTGGTACTTTAAATTTTAGTGTTTAAACTAATCCATTGAGGAAAGCCAGAGACAAATTGTTAATATAATAAATACTGAGAGCAGATTATTTTACTCTTTGAATCTATTCCTACAGTGCTACACAAAGACTCCTCCTTTGGTTATTAAAGAATTTAGGGCATGGATGAATGTCAGCAGGAGTCCATGCAAATAATGCCATTGACTTCAATTGGATTAGTATCAGCTTCTTATGAATAATTGTAGGAAATCACTGTGTAGGAACGGCTGCTGAAATGCCTAACTCTCAGAAATATCAGACTAAAAGGAATAAATATCAAGGCCAGTTCCTTCTTGTCAGACAGACAAGTTAGATAGCTTCCATAAGCTGATAGAGAAATACCTCTTTTTTAGTACATTCATAAAATGTTCCACACATGCAATGTTAATAAAATTAATGTTAATTTGGAGCTTAGCTGTACTGAATCAGGACTTGGTAAGTTTCTCTGGATTATGCAGATCTGCCGTCACACAGAAAACCTGTCTGTTACTGCATTTGAGATAGGAATTCACATAATAATTTGCAGAAACTTTATAACACTATAAGAAACAAGATTTAATGATAGAGTATCAGATTGTTTCCGGATGCGTGAGCAAAAATACTCTGTTGAATCTCTGAGAAAATGGTGTCCCTCATATTAATAGTCCATATCTAAGTATCTGTCAAATTACTTAATGCTTAGGTATTCTTTAAAATTTCTCTTCTTTTAAAAAAAAAAGTGATTGATCCAGGTTAAAGTAATACTTTTCCTGGGGAAAAAAAAAAAATTATGTCAGGTGTTTGAGAGCCGGTGTAATGACTGAATTAAATCTGAATCCATTTTTTGCTCTTCCATGTTCCATATTTGTACAAATTACATGTATCACCAAAGAATTAAATTATCAATTATTTGTCTCAAGTGACACAACAGCAAAATGCTTATGTCATAATTCAATATATACTAGATTGATTTCTTTTAATTTTTGATCTCTGGTAGAAAAATATACAATATTCAGCCACTAAAAGTACTTCTGCATCATCCTTATTTCCTCTCTACCCCCACTGAACTTAAAAATAGGCACTGGGCAGTCCTCAACTGAGGAAAAGATTGATTTCTAATAGCTAGAAAATATTTTTTTTATTTTCAACTGAAGAATATATAAGTAACCATTTTTCAGGGACATTGCATAACATTTCCATATAATCGAGTTTCAAAAACATTTAAAATTTCTCCTGTAATTTTGAAACACTATTGGGAGAAGAAGAAAACTTATCTAGAACTTGTTATAGAAGATGAAATGAAGGCTCATCTGTAGCTTTCTTTAGCATTATATTAACTATACAATTAGGTGAAAGCAGATATTCATTTTCCTTTCCACTTGTTTCTTTGGCAGAACAGAATCTTCTGAATTGATGATAGCATTATGCAAAAGAATACGTGTCAGAATTCAAACCATTTTAGTTTAATGCACGTTTTTAAATATATTTGCATTTTTAATGTATTTTCAAATATTCCTTATGCAGCTTCATTGCTATTTTGAAAGTCATAATGAAGATGATGATCATTCTTCCTTCACATCAATGGCAACGAACAGCTATCAGAAACATTTTTGGTATTTGAGGCAAAGCTGGCCACAGAGGAAAAAAAAGAAGTGTGTTTTTCAGCCGACCCCTTCTATTTTCTCAATGTAAAAAGGAGCTACTGTATTGTTAGCATAATTTCAGACAGTGAGGTGGCTTAGGGAAGAGGATGTCATCAAAAGTCCTCCGGAACAAGTCACCACATTTTTTTCTCTCTGCTATTTCTTGATGTTTGCCTCCCTCTGGAGAGGTTCTTCCATCTCCATGTAGAATCTGGTGGAACAAGGCCTCCAAGGAGAGGACTTTCCCCCAGTTTCACAGAACCGATGCCCTCAACCTACAATATCTTCACCAGCTCAGAGCAAATAGTGTCTGTATGCTGAAGCATCATTTTGGTTAAAATCCTTCTCTCCTTATAGTCTTCAGAATCAATATAGAAATTTTCGAAAGTTTGTTGTAAAGCTCCTGCTTGGAAATACCCAGACCTTTCAGAAGGATTTGTTTTCTCAGATGTCTCAAAGCACCTCTGTGTATACAGTGCTTGCTGAACTTTTGCAATGGCCCCCAGTGTCCGCTGTCCATGTGGCAAGACTTCACTGATTGCATAGTGTTAATGAACCTTGCACAACATTCCTCTCTTTGGATTTTAAGCAGTACATTTCAGGCACAAGTAGTACAATTTTGTAACAAGGTAAGCAGCAAGTGTCTGTGATTATTTCATGTGTGCAATCCAATGCTGGTTTAAAACAATAAAAAAGGAGAATAAGGGATGGGGTTTTTTTGTTTGAGGGTTATGGTTAAACTTCCATTAAGAGGCCAGGTTTCTTCAGGATGAGTTCTATACTAAAAGCAAGGTTTAATCAATAAAACAGCTCTGCACAGGTCTGATTGATTGATTCAGCCTTTCATGCACTCAGGAGATGGAGGAACAAAAGAAATGTTCCCTGGAGTAAGCAGTGGATGGTCCTTTAACGTAAACGGCTGTTCTCTCTCCTTGGGGCTAAGCCCCAGGATGCTTATTCGTATCATGGTTTATTATTCTACTGCACACTATATGGTCTCATAAGACAGGCTCTCACTTCTCCACATCACCCCAGTGATCATTGACTTAATCTGTTCCAACCTCAGTTCCTCTATATTGAATAGGAGAAATCTGAATGACACCTTCTATTTTTAAGTGAGTTTTCCTCTGGGTTGTGGACAATGACCTGATCTTTACAAACAAAATCTCAGCAACAAAGTTTTGCAGAGTTTCTACACAGCAAAACTCTTGAAACTCGGGCAGGTGAAGTATCAACCTAGCCCTGGATACTGCTTCCTGTACCAGATAGAAGTCTTTTAAGATTGACTTCAGTTTTTCTACATGAAACTGAATTTAACTATGCTTATGCAACCAGTTTTTGCTGAAATGTATAAGTAAACACAGTACAGGAGGGCTTTTGAAGATATGTATAAATTGGTAAGGCCACCCTGCAGATGATACACACATTATATAAAGGCAAACTACTACTCTCCATAACTTTGTATAACAAGAAATGTTGTCAATGGTTATACAATAACTTATTTATAGTATATTTTATAATACTCCTTGAATGCTGGTGACAAAGACTCTTCTAAGTCCCATATATGCGCTAGGATGCAATTTCAGTTTGGTTCTTTTAATGTTTACTGGTATTTCAGTTACGCTCTCCTCTGCCAATAGTTAATTAAACACTTCCATAATACTTGGCTACCAATGAAATAATGTAGCTCAGTGGATGAAAGTTCCACTTCTACAAAAGTGATATTTTTATTCAGAATGTTCCTTTGCACTTCTTCTCCTCCATGTAATATTGGTGACTATATTTTTATCTCTGTCAGCCTTAAACATTCTAGATTTTATTTGATATGACAAGAATATTGCAAGATTTTAAAAAAGAAAATCAATGAAAACCCAAGGAAGTACGGCTTGCATGCGGAATTTGACAAATACATTTTTATTTTACTATTCTGAATATTTCTGTTCTTATTACTTTTCCGTTCTTTTGAATGACCTCTTCTTTTAGTTTAATGTCATGATATATTAGGTATGTTCAGCAATGCATAAAGTATTTGAGAGGTTTCTGAACATACTTTAGATTTTAATTAACTGTTTAGCTTTTCTGCCAATGTCAGTATGTTTCTGTATTCTTGGAGCAAGGTAATCATCTCTGGTGAGTAATTCACTAAGAAGATTTTGGTTTAGGCTTTAAAATACAGTTATTAGAAAATGGTATTGCAAATAGAAATAGGTGTCTGTGAAGTTAAATTAATTTTAGCTACATTATTCATTTATCTACATTAAAAATGTCAACTATATGAATCAGTGTATCTGCTTAACTGAGTTTTATTTCAAATAAGAGAGTAACGTTTAAACAAAAAAACCTTTCACCAGTGCAGACTATTGACAAAACACTAGTCATGTTAATGAGAGAGTATTCTCAGAAACAGACCAAATCAGAAATAAGTTAACCATGAAAATGATGTATTTCACAAAGCAAAACTGGGACTAATTTTACTTCTGTTCCCCTGGATTTCTGTCTTGGATGTATAGAGTTCTGCATCTTAGGAAGAGGAGATAGATCTTCTACATTTTGTTCATCTTAACTAGAGAAATACCTGATCTTTTTTCCTTAAAATGTCCTGATTATGCCCATGAGTGGCCTTGTTTGCATAGCAGATAAGTTCTCTGCTTTGCCAATGCTTCTCTGACAATGGGGAAAATTCAATGCAGTTCCCAAGTGCCAACAGACAATGGTTTATTTGCACTGCCTACACCAAAACAAATCGTGGCTGGTTGTAGCAGGTTGGCATGGAGCCTTGGGTGGGCACAGATTCCCCCTAAAGAGGTTACTAATATCCTTGAAGTAAAATACTTATTTAAATGTCTTTACAGGGGTGAGAAAAGAAGAGTATCTCTCGGAAAGGTAAGTTTCTTTTCTAAACATTTGTTGAGTTATCACTGCATACCAAGTATCTCTTGTTAATTGACAAAGCTGCGTTTGTATATGTGTCAGAGATACTCTGCTACAGCAGAACCTTGATGTGTATGCATAAGGTTCAAAGGTCTGATCAAGGATGAAAGTTACTTAGTCAGTAAGCCCAGGGATGCTTTCTGTCATGTTATTCCTGGCTATTTGTAGAACCTGCAGACGTTTTTTTTCATATGCTAAAGTTATGCTTTAATAATTTTCTCCTGTATGATACTTTACTGCAATCTCAAATGTCAGCTACAGAACATCAGATTCATTTATAAATTGAATGTTAATGTCTAACTCTTCCTTCTCCTTCTATTTATAGTCTACTGTCTCCAGCACAGAGCCTACAGATACAAGTTATTATACAAATCCACTTTTTAATCTGTTTGTGTTTATGTTCATAGTGTCCAATAACATTAAGAAACTCTACATGAGTTTAAAAATACACTTTACATAATCACTAAATATATTAAGTTGTTTCTGGGACATTGTTAAACCTTTGCTTTTTAGAAGCAAACACCATATCCCCCCCCAAAAGAATACAGAGAGATGGATTATTTCAAATTAAGATATAGACAAGACTGTGTACATGTGTATACGTACATATATACACACACACTCTTCCTCTTGTCGGAGTATATTCATAACCCTTTCAGTTTCTCCTAACTGCAAATTTACTTGGTGGGCTGGGATTTGTTGGTTGCTAGATACTTCTTTTTTTAAAAATTTCAGCCAATTTCACATATTTTTCATAAATCAGATGAAGGAAAAATAACTCTTCAGAAAAAAAGAAACGACAGCTAAAAATAGGTTCAAGATAATTTACTAAGTTTTAACATTTTCATGTTTTCGAGAAGACACATGAAATTTAGGAGGGTTTCGGTTTGCCATACTCATAAACATATCTGCTCCAATACGGCCAAATTATGTTTACAAAAACCAGAGCTTTGCATGTATGTCAGGGCAGATTGAAAGCTCTGAGGACTTTGCCTTTGCTGATGCTCCGTTCCGCTTGTGCTTGCAGTGCTGGCCAGCTTGTGTGCGCTTAACCCACCAAGCAGCACAGCAAGCACCATCTTCTCATAACTCCTGTGTCTGACTAGATGGCACATATGCCATCCCCATGGAGTAAATCAAACTTTTCTTGTAATTGCTGTCCCCAGCTGCTCTCGAGTATGTCTTATATGCTTTCAGCAACACCCATGCTGGTAATCAAGCTGAGTGGATTTGAAGATGGCATGTCTAATTTGAATGTAGAATGGCCTGGAGCCAGACCAAGGACAAAGAAGGAATATTTTGGAATAATATTGGTGATGCTAGAACTGAGGGGCAGGCACAAGGGAGAAGAAACAGTGACTAGTTTGGCAAGTGAGTTTGGCAACTTTGAGCTGGGGTTATAGGAGTGGCAGGCAAAGAAAGAGCTTTTTGTGTGTTAGAGAAGCTTGGGATGTGGTAGAAGCAGTGAAACTGTGGCTAATGACAAAATCTGGGAGCCAGTGACATGTAGTGCAAACACACGCATTGAACATGACAGCAAGAGGCAACTTTAACTCGGTCAGTAATGTGTAAAGGCTAGAGGTTAATTAATTAATTAACAGATTAATGCAGTCATGAGCTTGAGAGAGAGGCTGTGATAAGGAGTTACAAAAAAACCCCCAAACAAACTGGGAGAAGGAGCCAGAGTAGAAGGAATGAGGCTGGTATTTTACAGGAGCCAAGAATGGGGAGTGGGGACAGGCAGCCTTCCTCTTCCTCTGCTCTTAACTTCTGCAGCTCACCAGTATGGCAGCTGCCTTGGCATCTCTCTGGGAAAAGGGCAAAGTTGTTCATAGCTCTTTAGCCAGCCAGTCTTAATGGTGCTCAATACCGTGGCTTTAAAGTGGATTTTTTTTCCTTTTTTTTTTTTAATTTTTTTAAATTTTTTTTTAAATTCCAGCTTGAAGTGCTTGGGTTTAATGTTTTTAATATCACATTCTGAAGAGCAGAAATTAAAAATCAGTTCAAGAAAGAGGTCAATCTATTGAGTAGAAAACAATGTTAGATATTTAATGTAATAACTTTGGTATGTTTGGGTAGTCGTAAAAGATAGCCAGTCAATGTGTAATAATTATTTTCCTGTTTGTGTTAGCTGAGCCTTGTGCTCTCACAGTTGTAATTCATGTTACTATTGAGGTGGAATTCTGAGGAGGCTGTGCCAGCCAATTAAAATGGTAATATGACTTCAGGATCAGTTTGTGATCATATTGATTTCTTTAATGGAAAGCTTCTCTGTGACCTTTTCAAAGCACATACTGTACTTTTTACACTTTTATAGATTAAACTTGTAAAACATTATTTTGAATTGTCACACAGTAGGCTTGCAGAATTTTATAAATTGCCTAAAAGATGATGAAAGCTACTGTGATTTTGTGATAGAGAGCATTAGAGCACTGCCAGCAGATCACGAAAAGTGCCTCTGAAAGTCTACTGGGAATCCCCCACGGCAGAATGAAAATTGCAGTAGAGCAATTAGGGAAAGGAAGATGTCTTTTATTAAGACACAGGTATTTGTTGTGGTGGAAAACTTGTTTTAAGAATGTAATATAGCTATCAAAGAAGATTTAGAATATGAACAATTTATAGTTCATGAAGTATAAAAATGTGAGTAAAAAGATCTTTCTGAGATTTGGAAGAAAGCAAGCACTACAGCCGAGTCCATTAAATCATAAAACATCAGGCATGGACTTCATTCTTCAGATACTCAGATGTGAGAGATGAACCTAAAGCAAAATTCCAGACTGGAGTCCAACTCCTCTCAAGCTTTACAAATCTGAACCTTCAGATAGAAACCAATGAGTAAGATGTAATGGGATTTGAATTTTCTGGAGGGAGAATCCATTGTGTGAATGGATTTTAATTGTGATGAAAAAAGGCTATTAAATCTCATCAGGGCAGGAAATGAATGTGCTGCCAACTTTACTGAATTGTGAGAGATTCCTTGGCACTGAAAAATAATGGGAAAATGTTAAATCATACTCTACAATTGTTGATGATGATTTAGAAATTATGTTTGATTCAGCCCGTTTCAACAGATAGTTTCCAAACACGTTTGTGTTAGCCTCCATATTACACGCTAAATTACTTGCGTAGGGTTGGTGTTATGCTGAACCTCATCAGCTTATTAAGATGAGGAGCAAGCAAAAATGGGCATTGATCTCACTGTTCATTATTAGGGGCAAGCACTGGATCGTATAACGTTTCTCAACATATTTGGTATGTTTAGACTTGCATATCTTTGTAATCCTTTTGCAATTTACTCAAAATCTGTATTGCTGTCATTCAGAACTCTGTTTATATATGTGTGGTGTAGCATATAATTTACAAGTGAGGTCAGCTGTTATGCACCAGCCACTGAGACCCTTGTTACTGGCGCCGAGAAGCAAAAGGAAGCTAGGAATAGTGCTACCCTCTGTTTATAGACGCAGAAGAGGAGTAAACACAGATGCAATGCTTGTTGACTACTTGCTTATTTGAGCCAGCTCTGCCCTTTTGCAGAAAATAAGAACATGCACTAATTCCTTAAGTCTTTCTTAATAGCTGATGTGCCTTGTCTTATGCTACCAAGATGGTATCTAGGTCTCTTGGCCTTTAGACTACCCACACTGCTATGCATGCTCTTTAACTGTGCGATTCTCACTCAGAATCTGGATGCTCCTTGAGGCCAAACCAAGGTCACATCTTCTCTTCAGGGCTCCCTTAGCAGCTGTTTCTTGAAGCAGTTTTTGCTAGTACCTAAACACTGAGTCTCTCCTTCCCATCCCAGTGTCATGATCAGTCACCCCATCCTGGATGGCATATATGGGTAATATAAACCCAAAGCTAAATTCTACTGATCGAGGCCTGTGGGTTTATGTGGGTTTTGTATTACTCATTCACTGGGATGTTTGCTAATTTGATTAAATTCTAAGCAATCTTAACCATCACAGCCTGCTCAGTCTTTCTGTTTTTTCTTTGTATTGCCTTGACTCCCTGATTATCTTCCTATCATCAAATTTCTTTATGTGAAATACATTGATACTATATCAGTTAGAGCTAGACCTTCCAGTTTGACACCTTATTGATTTTTTTCTTATACTTTGAGTGTTTCTTTCATGCTGGAAGTGTTGTGCCTGCATGCAGGGAAATAAATGGATACTTCACTGGGCAGTATCTGCTGTGAGATTTGTTCACCCTAGCGTTTCTGCTGCAGATGCATGTTGTGCGCTCAGTGGATGGCAGTAAGAGCTGTAGGGTAGCTGGCTGTTATTTGGAAATGTACTCTGTGCATTGCTGTACTGTCAGTTGGAGTGGCTATGGGAGACTGGTGGTAACAGAGGTGGCTTTTCCCTCTGCAGCGCAGTTTTCTGTCATGTCCGAGTTGCACAGACACCAGGCATGTTTTCATACACATTTCCTTTGCAGCAAGGGTGATAAAAACCTGACCAGAAGGCCTAAACTTTGCCTTGTTCCCCATGGTGAGTGTTTTTAGGGGAGACCTCATCAGAGACAACCGTTTCCTATACTCTCCTCTTCCCATACTAGGCAGAGGCAGACGAAGAAGCGGTGGTAGGTGCCAGGCTGCTTTATCCACCCTCTCTCCTAAACAGTACTACACCTATCTGGTGCAGCATGGCGTTGTGAAAGCACATTTTCTGTGTGTGGTGAATGCCTGAAGGTACTCTCTTTGAGCTTTATAAATCTCAGCTGGCATTGTCAGGCAGCCTGTGGTGGCCTGCAGAGGCCACTATGCTTCTGGCCTAGCTCCGAACAGATAGACATGGGAGTACACTGGTCTTCTCTGGTCTTGCTTGAAGATCATATGGGTTTGAGTCAGTGCCCTGTCGAAGGTCAATTTAATTTGCTTTTTGGCGTTCTAGTCCATCATATAAAATAATGACCATGTTGCTGTGTCTCAGCAAAAGTGGTCTTACAGCTTTGTCAAGGTATGTTGCACTTGCTGGTGCAGGAAGATGTGTGTGGACGTACAGGAATGCAGGGATTATTGGGGTAGTGTTGGAGACCTGTGCAGTTTGGTGGGCCCAGAGGTTTTATCCTTACCACCCCTGCATAAACTAATGGCTCTGTGGGTTTTGTCACAGGTGGGACTGCGGGGGGGTGGACGATGATAAGACCAGAGCCTAGGAGCAAAGAGTAAAACTGAATTAAGCTGATATGGTAGGCACACCCAAATTTTGAAAAATTTCAGAAATATTGGTTCAGTCCAATGTAAAGAAATCCCTTTTAATTGAATATACTGCTGAGCTATCTTGCATTTTATTTAGCTTTAAGTGTGAATTTTTGCTGAGAACTCCAAGATTTCTGTGTGGGATCAATTTCCCATGATAAATTGTCTGATTTATATACAATTGTGCTAAATTCTGAGGTTTGCAACCTTCATCAGTGTAGATCTTGGATCTGATGACTTTGCCCTGTTAAGGTGGTATTAGAGACACCTTTCAAAGACGCCCTCAGATCCACCATTGAAGACTTTCTGTTTCTACTGCTTTCCACCTTCTACTGATCAATTCCAACTGATTAAACACATAGGTAACATGCAGTAGCAACAGGCAGTACTTCCATACCCTTGCTTTGCATCCACATGAAAAGCCTGGGGAAAGCTAATGAGCTGCACATTATTCTCTAGCAGCTCTCCACCTGTTTGTATGCCCTCTTTATAGTTCTTTCTACACCAGTGGTCATTAATGGTAGGCAGCTTACAGCAGGAATGAAGTACTCCAGAGTATGCTGAGTGGACAACTAGTGCATTTCCTGTGGGAGATGGGGGGGGGGGTCTTTGACTCGGTGACTTACATTTCCAGAGGCACACACCGATGCTCAGCTCACCAAATCTATTTGAGGCTATCTGAAAGAATTTCTAGCTGCACACTACTGTTTTCTTGTATATGCAATTCCTCACTGAAATTTTATGGCAAGTTTGTGTAATAACTGAAGCACAAGTTGGCCAGTCACCAGTCTGGTGAGCCACTCTGTCAGTCAAGTAGAACTCCAGTAAACTATCAGCTTCTGTTTTGAGTATTCCTATATGAAAACAGATTTTTCTCTCCAATATTCACAGGTTTGACAGAGAGCAAAATATTTCCATTTCCCCCAGCAAACAGCTTGTCCTCATGTAATGACAGTTTTCCATCTGCAAGAACTGCCTTTTTGATACCACAAACCACCTGAGGTGAAAATGTAACTGACTTGCTTTTCTGTAAACCTGCCAAAAGTAAAATTATTCTGCCTGTAGCAAGAAATGTTTTCATGCCAGTGTATTCTCCAACTTTGCTAAAAGTTACATACTTCTGATTTTATCAGAACAGAAGAGTAGCTGTAGTGTATCTCTTGGCAAATCAACCTATTCTATTGTGAATCAAGACAGCAGTTTTATTTGTGAGTTCAAGTTTCATATTCACTGAAGAAAGCTGTGGTGTGTCAAATTATGCCTTGTCAGTACCTAAATTTGAGCTTCTAAATTGCAGGTACGTGACTGAAAAGCAGACCCATTTCTGGAAATAAAGGGAACTGGAAATAAAGGGAACTGCAAAGATGCATATTCAGATCCTTTTGAAGTCAAGGTATTCTTTTTTCAGATTTACAAATATAGATTTAAGTGCCTAACTTTATGCATTCATGTTTGAAAATATTTTGACCTGAAGAGTCATATATTAATTACAGATGTTCCAATTAGAGAGAGAGAGATTTCCAGAAGAGGGAAAGGTGACATGGGAGAAAAAAAACTATAAAATAATTTGTTTCTTAAGAGAAGAAATAAATCTGCATTGTAATGTTTTGGCTGACATCATCTTCTGACAAACTGAGGCCAATATCAAGTATAATTATTTATTTTAAAGTAATACAGTTTCATAAGGTAGTTAAAATTGACTTAAACACAGGGACTTCTTTTTTCCACACACTGTGATTGTCCTTATGTAGGAAGATATTTAATAAAAAACATTACTTGCCCTGACCTTGCCAGCATCGCAAAGGATTTGACAAGTTGTATCATGTTTTTAATCTAGTGCAGCAGAATTCTGAATCCTAAAGAAGTTATCCATTGCGTGTCTGTGCTAACTTTGGATAGCAAGGGGACTTGCAGACTAGAGTACAAGCCACAGAAACCTGCAAGCTCCTTCCTACTATGGGACCTAAGTTGACGGCACTGCTAGAGAGTTTTCCTTCCCAACAACTTGCAGGTTTTGGAATACATTGATGTTAGGCATAGCTTCTTCCTTGGTATGCATCTTACCTATGCAAAAATCCTTCTGCCATGATTTCTTTATGCCAAGCAACCCTAGCCTTTTTCTCCTGCTATCCCATGACAGCATCTCAAGTGTTTCTACTTATGTTATTCCCCAGGAAGGTTACTCCCCCTCAGAAGGCAAAGAGCAGTGGCTTTATCCTTTCTGCTGCTGCAGTCCTGTCTGTGCCCTTCTTAAGCATACTGAATCTGATTGTGTTTATGATGGGGAAGGTGAGAAGCACATTCTTTAGTCCTACCTTTTTGGATAGTCCTCAACCTCCTTCATGATCACAGAGGCGTTGATAGGAGGAATGGACTTGAAAGAATATTTTGCCTAGTTCTTTACTGCTGGAAGGATGGAGATTTCTTTAATGAAGTTTTATGCAGTGTGAAATATAAAGTGAGAAAAAGATGAATACAAGATACCCACGTATTCATCACAGTTGCTTCCTAGGAGAAAAAAAATGTTTGTCCCAGTGAAATCAATATCAATAGGAGTGTCTCTGTTGATTTTTGCAGGTCTGGGAAAAATTTCAGCATGAAATAATAAACCTTGGAAGCCTATTTTGCTAGTTCTATTTGCATTTCATCAAGTAATGGATGCAAGCTACAGCACATTAGAAAAGCCAATCTATATTCTGACCAGCTATGGACTCAGTAATTTGACAGCTCTTTAAGTCAACATAATTATAAAATATTTTTAATCACAACAACATGAAAAATAGTGTGGATTATTACTCCACTAGCAAATTAATGTAAGAATGTACAAAAGTGGCAGACAGTTAAAAAAAATAAATCTCTGCTGGAAGAGACTCTCTTTAACAATATGCAATAAAGCTTAACACTTTGACAGTCTAAAAATTGACAGTTGAATCATCGTAAAATAATACAGTAAGAGCTGTCCAAATATAGTCCATGAACAACTGTTTGATACGAAGAGCCCTAGAAAAAGCATTGCAATAACCCAAGTTATAACAGGCATTCTGAATTTCAAGATAAATCAGTGCAGTAGTGTTTACATGATAAACATGTAGAACAATGTTAAATCATGTCTTGACTTCTATTGAACCAACTAAAATGTTCTCAAAATTAAAATATTTACAAGAGGATATTGTTTCACAAGAAATTAAAGAGACATATTCTACATATTAATGTGTATTATGTACATAAATCATCTTGAATGTATTTTGAGTGCCACATTGGATGTAAGCAAAGAGACATTACATCTTCTGTGTGAAAGAATTATTAGGCTGCAGCTCCAGATTGGGGTTGTGAATTTTTTGATTCTGACAGTAAATCATTTCAATAGAGATGGAATACAAAATGTTTCAAACCAAACCTTTAGGGAAATGTATAGGCACTGTCATCATATATCCTTAAATATTCTAGAAAAAAACCCAAGAAAATTAAAATCTAAAAGGTTCATCATGAAAAGAAGGACAATCTCAATCTAGAATTTCTGCTGGAAATAAAATCGCTAAGGCTACTACCAAATTACAAAGTTTACAAGGTTGCTTCATTGGAACTCTAGGTCTAAATGACAGAATAACAATAATGATGCATTTGCCTTTGAAGTCAGCAATACATAGAAATTAGATTAAATAAATTTAGTCGAGCATCCTTAAAAATTCAGTTGTTTTGACCTAGTATTATACCAAATAAATTGATGCAGTTCATATCTCAGTACACAGCGCTTATATCACTTGTAGCAGCTGCTTCTCTGCTAGCTCAGTTTTGCCTTACAAAGGCTATGTGCGTTCCAGAATCAGTATTCAGAGGAATATCTGTGTAGCTGTCTGTGAGTTGGAGGGGGTGTGTATATGTGTGTATTTTCATAATAGCTGGTGAAGACAACACAATAAGCCTCTTCTGATTAAAATAAAATTTTAGTTTGTAGTAAGGGCAATATCCAAGTAGCACCTGTTTACCATCAATCACAAAGTCTTACTCTGTCAAGATGCAATACTTAGGTAGCAACAGAAATTTAATGCATTTATCACAGATCTATTCCAGTCAATTCTTAATAATAAAAATTCTTCACAAATTGTTATAATATGCAGTTCTAAATACATGTAGCCGATCTATTGAGTGGCTTTCCAGCAATACTTATCCAGTTTTGGAAGTGCCTTATAGAGACATTCTAATTTGTAAAACCCCCTTAAAGTGTCAGCACTGCAGTTGTATAACAGAAGTCCACTTGCTCAGTCTGTTTTCATTTCAGGCAAAATGACAAACTCATCCCTTATCTCCCTCCCTCTGGAAGCAGAAAAAGTATGGTTCAAGTATTCATAAATGCACACCCTGCTGGGGGACAATCCCCGGCCTCTTGGGAGAGCTCTGGACAAAGTTACTGTTTGGAACCATGGATCATGTTCGCAGACTCATGGCATCTTTTGAAACTCTTATGTCCTGTTGCTTTCTCCTTTACCATTCTCTATCCATATACGCTGCTGCAAATCCTTAAATTCTTCAGCAGCAAAATAATGTCTGAAAGCATTTTTGCTTTCTTTTTACTATTCTGCAATTTGCAGGGTAAAGTATCAAGGGTCAGAATCACTCTTCTTTTGTCATTAAGAACTTTCATATTTCAATCCTTTTTTAGCTAAATTCATAGATTAGAAATAATGAGAACTATGTGCTACGACATCTAAATGCAGACTTCACTGCAGGCAGCCTGTGCTCCACTCTCTAGGCTCCACAGATGCAGTGTCAGTTGTATCATGCCTAGCAAAAATCAATTTGATCTTCATAATCTTTTGTTCAGCAGGGGTATCCTGCCACTGTCAGTGACCTAAGAATTGAAGTCTGTTATAGGTATGTAATTTTCTTACAGTCATTTTAAATAAATCAATGCCATATTAGTTCTAGGGGATGAATTTTTTTTGATCATCAGCACATGAGCAATTGTTTCACTCGACCTCACTTTTATGGCATATACCACAAACCTGAAGAAATATTTAGTATTGTCTCTCCAAGATTTTTTCAGTCCAAAAATGGTATTAATTTTTCTGACTTATTCTCCCTCTCTCTCATGCCCCCCCCCCCCCCCCCCCAATGTCTTAGAAGCCTTTTTTTACTATAGCTAAATAAAAAAGAAACTGGAACTGAATGCTTACTCCCAAATTGGGGGGGGGGGGGGGGGGGGCGGGCAAAAAAAACCCTGGAAAATTTCTATTAGAAATACCTTCTTCATGTTTTGCAGATCTCATCCTGCATTATAGTTCTGGCAGTCACAGTTCACACTTTCATTTGCAGCCAAAGGATTTTAGCATTCATGTAAACCATTGTTGTCATTACCAACTGTAGCACTAGAAGGATACATATTCTTGAAAGGATCCTTTCACAGGTAGCTTAGTTTTGTGCTTGTTTTTCCTAGTACCTCAAGACCACGTTTCTTTGATTCAGTTCTTTATTTTCTCAGAACATTTTATTCAAATGTATTTCCAGTATACCCTAGCATAGCAAAGTTTTTAGACTTCTCATTTGTAAAGCTGTCCTGGATCTGTTCTCCTGGGAATCAATTCATTTTTTTCCCCCCTGTAAATAACAGTCACATTAATCTCTGGTGTCTTGGGGATCCATGTTTATTTTTTTTCAACTTTTTCTGAGTGTCCGCATCTTACATTCTATCTCCTCAAAAGCTTGTATTTTCGGGTGACAGATACCCTCTCTGCCAAGACAACCTACCCCATGGTTCTGGTGTCTTGCCATAACTAATCTTCTGGCTGTCTCTGGATCACTTCAGAGGTAATTGCTTTTATCCCTTCTTGCTGCCTTATCTTCTCTCCTCTTTCCCCTTGCCTCCTTGTACCCCATTATAATGAACTTACTCCTCAGTTAATTTCTCCTGCCTTAGCTTGTCTCTTTTTCTATTTTGTCCTTGTGTGCACATGCACATTCTGGCCGGGATTGTGTGCTTTTTCTCAACTCATCCATATTCTGGATTCATCACCCTCAAATACAGAACTTATATAAATTCAGGGCAAATCCAGAGTCAATATGTCTTGCAGTGTAGCCTGAATGATTCACAATTCATGATCTGGTGGAAGAGATTGTGAGAAGAAGAAAGCATGGTGAAGTCAGAGATGAAGCCTGCTGCTTTCACATCATTTTGCTAGCTTGCTGGCTGGGCTCAATGAGGGCAAATGTTTACTGACTTCCACTAGTCAGGACATCATTTAATTTGAACAAAGTCAGGAGAATCTACCTTTCATCCAGAAGAAAAAGTCGTGCTATCTCATTCATGCCATTTCTAGCTGTTCATGCTAGTTCACACTTCTTGTAGTAACTATTGCATTTGGCTAACAGCTTCTAGGCACGACGTGCCGCCTTACTGACCGATAATAAGATGGGGATGGTTGTATTGCTGATCACTGAAGGAAATTATTGCAGTCAAATTAATGGGTTAGAGTTAATGAGTGTATCTATCTGCTTGAAAGAGTGTTGGGTTTTGCTTGCTTATTTGTTTTCTGTGATAGAATTAATGTAGACAAATGTTCATTTTAGCAATATTAATAAGTTCATTATCATATAATCAGTCTAAGAAATGGTGGGTTTAAAAGTTTAATCTTAAAGAGCTGCAAATAGAAGATAATTAGCTATGTAGGGCTACACCAATCACTGCTTAGTGGTAATTGATTGATTGAAGAACTGGTAGGAGTTTTCAGAAGCGGTTTCAAAATGTTTAAGTGGTTATTAGTGTGAAAGCCTATCAGTGGCCTAAAAGGTGTATTAAAGGTTACCAGATGGCTTTTACTGTCTCATTCTCATGTCGATTACAATTGGGGATTTTTTGTAGATAGTAGAGAAATATTTCAGTCTTGCTGTTTTTCTTGTAATTAGCAGATTGGTGTGGGAAGATGTCATTGGGATATAGTGATGTTTCCTGATGTGCAGGAGGTAACGTTTCTGAGTGTAATCAGCAGCTTTTTAAAATGGATTTTGCAGCCATGAGGTGACAAGATATCAAAGTAAAGCATTTCAGTAATTGATTGTAGTTTATGTCATGTAGCTTTCATATATTATAGAAGGAACATCCATTAACTCGATAGTCATTAGAAGGGTTTAAAAGAAAACTCTGTACATATTCAACAAAGTATGTATTCTTTTTACTTAGTATTGAAGGGTAGGTAAAGGTTTTCCTACACGCAAGTAAGTTTAATATCCTAATAAGTAAATTAATTTTATCTTAGTGAGCATACATCTTACAATTTCTGTATTGGACAAACTGCAAATATATAGGGCCATCTTCTCAACTGGTAAAATAAAGTATAATTTGCAGGGAGTTCACATCCATTAGTTAGTATGTCCTAGCTAACTATCTGCCCATTCTCCCAGAAATCTCAATATCCAGATAAAAATAGTTTCACTAATGTCAATTCGCGTACGTAACAGGAGGCTGTCAAAAATGGAGTAAACATCTGCAACATGGCTGCCTAAATCTTTCAGGGCCAGGTTGAAGAATAATAATAGGGAACGTGAGTTCTTAGGGACCCTAAATATGAGGATCTATTTTCATCCTAGTAAAACTGAAGCTCCTGAAGACACAATTGGAGAAACCTAATTATTCATTTAGGATCTAATAAGAGCCTTCAAAGAAGGAATGCCACCAGTGGTGGAGTGGGATATCATAACCATAAGTCTTTAGACATTCTATAAAAAGAGCCAAACTCTCTCTTATTTGTGAGGCTCACTTTGATCTGTAGGCAGATGCTCAACCCTTGTTATAGCAGTGTATCTATCACTAAGACATCTCCCAAATGGTTTCCATTGTATTCATAGGCAAATTAATTTATCCAATATCCAAAACTGAATTGGAAATATAGAGCATACTGGAGAGCTCAGTTTTTGCTAAAAAAAAATAAAAAGAAAAGCTGAAAAAAGGAAGAAAAGGATGAGGGAAGACATACCCATGCCATCATTTCAGAACTTCTCATCCCACACGCACAAACTGGAAGATGTCTGGAGGATTCAAAAACATACGGTGAGGCTGCTGAGAAGGACAAAGAAGATGCTTTATGACTCTCCTACTACAAGAAACTGAACAAGAGGTGAATGAATAAAAGCCCCAAGACAGAAAACTGTACTACTAACAAGAAAACCAGAACCGCAGCTGTCTCAGGCAAGAGAAAAATGAGGTGTAAGGAGCAGTGCTGATGGTACTGTGAGCCGGAGGTGTTCCCAGTCCAAAAACTAATGAGAACCAGAGAATGTGGTCTTGAAGTAGAGCCAACGCACTGTACCAAAGGGATTCAGTGGAAACAGAAGTAGCAGCTGTCATCAGGCAGCAAGGAGAGCTTCATTTGTAATGAAGCTAATGAAAAGTTCAGGGAACATGTTAATTTGACTTAAAAACTTTAAAAATGCTGAATGAATCAGAACAGACCCTGTAGTTCTAAGGGATACTAAGGTATATTATGGGGACAGGAGTCTAGAATTGTGGGCAGAGACAGCTTGCATGGAGTTTAGGCTTAAACTTACTGTGAGTGAAGCATCCATGTGTAGCAGGGTGGCCCTTTGAGGGCCGGTCTGTTCCCACTGCATGTGCTGACTGCTGGATTGAAGACAAAGAAGCTATCTAGGTGCTAGAGAATCTCATCTAGGCTGCCTTTTCCATGAAAGATTCAACCAGATGGTCTTTCTAGGTCCCTTCCAACCTGAGCTGTGTAACTGAGGTCCATGTAGGTGGGAAGAGGACAGAGGTGGGATATTCTCTGAGAACAGGCAGTGTGCTGCAGTAAGAGCTGCCTGCAAATGGGAGAGCCTACCAGAGGAGCCAGACCCAAGGGATCATGTTGACAAGAATTTGGGACTCAGCACTGTGGTAGCAAGAGGGGATACTGCTGAGAGGCCTTGCCGGCAGAGAAATATGGGAAGCTTTAGGAGAGTGGCCAGACAAGAAGCAGTAGAGGACTAAGAAAAAATGACCTCATGAACCACAGACAGAATCAGAATCCATAGGCGTGACTATAGACTCTCATTCCCTTACTAGCTCCCAAGAAGGATGTCCTAAGAAAAAGAGTGGTTGGTGCTACCCTGAGAGGGGAGATGCTGCTAAAAAGCCATTTCCTGAGCTGGGTTCAATAACCAAATTAGCAGGTGGGACCTAGAAGGCAGCAGTCAACTGTTGCTTACATATGCCAGTAAGCATATTCATTTCCATAAGAACCAAAGGGATTTTTTTCCCTTCATTTAACACCTATATACCTGTAATGGACCCGTTTTTTTAGGGTAGGTAATGAGCCCCCAAAACAAGCTGTTTGAGCCATGCTTGTATCAGTTTAGAAGCAAAGGAATTGAGGTTCTTTGTGTGTCCTACATCTTACAAGAATTTCTTCTGAATTTTCGCAGTTCACAAAAACAATCAAGCTTTTTGGCATTTTAACATGCATCCGTGTACGTGCCCTGCAAAGCAATTGAGGAAATAGAGGAAATAGCTGTGTTGCAATTCACACTGGGTCTTCAGTGTGCTTTCACCCTACTCTTACCCCAGGACTCAAAGGGACCACAGGAGTATTCAGAATGTGGTCTCTGATACTATGAGATCATTTACATTTTCTTTGTTACTTTAAGTGAAAATGTTTTTCTGTAATGGTAGGAGTGATACATCTATGACCATAACAGTTCACGTTTCATGGTGAACATGGGGGTGACGACAAGTTCTACTAAATACAGATTTCCTCTAAAAAGGTTCAGCCTTGACTCTTGTCTGTTAAAAGAGAAAAAAGCATGTTACAAGAACAGATGGTGTAGCTTTTTTTTTTTCTTTCTTGTTGCTTGAGTGGAAGGTTCAGAAACTATTTCTTTTTTGAAGAACTGTACTTTTTGGTGGGAGTGATAGGTAAGTTTGTGCTCTGTGCTTGGTTTTTAATATATGATATATGACATGGTAGTGGGAAAAAAAATAGAACTATTGGGTAAATATCAAGTCCTTTGGGAGTCTGTCTTTTTATCTCATCTTTTTATTCTTTTTCTACAAAAATAATACGAAGCAACTGTTTATGATTGTTTTGCTGAATATTTAACTGTTTCTCTCAAGTATACTTAGTATGATTTAATATGAATGTCAGCATCCTGGCCTGTTTTTAGTATAGGTTGAATTATTGCTTGCTACTTATGTTTTCTGGGAGGTATGATGTCAATTATGGATGAATTCAATAATAGGTGCTGTTTGTAGGAATTGCAAGAATCTACATGAAGTAGAAAAAAATCACTATTATCAGGAGAAATAGCAGTGTCTGCTAACGTAAAAGAAATTGTGCTTTTAAGAAATAAATATGAAACACCTTTAAATGAATCTCTGTGTGAAACACTGGGTGTATGCTTCCCTGCAGGAGTCAACTTCAGAGAAAGAGAAGGGGTAATGGGATCCCTGTTGGGCTGAAGTATGCAGTGAGCACAGGTACATTCCTGAATTAGCAGATCTGTATGAATATTTGAATACTGCCACTGAGTTGCAGGGCTGACATCCAGAGAGAACTTGACAGGCTTGAGAGATGGGAACCTCATGAAGTTCAACAAGGCCAAGTGCAAGGTCCTGCACATGGGTCGGTGCAATCCTAAGCACAAATAGAGGCTGGGTGATGAGTGGACTGAGAGCAGCCCTGAGGAGAAGGACTTTGGGGTATTAGTGGATGAAAAACTGAATGTGAGCCAGCAATATGCGCTATAGACAGAAGTGTGGCTAGCAGGTCGAGGGAGGCGATTTCCCCCCTCTAGTCCGCTCTTGTGAGACCCCACCTGGAGTACTGTGTTCAGCTCTGGAGCCCTTAACATAAGAAAGACATGGACCTGTTGGAGCAAGTCCAGAGGAGGGCCACAAAGATGATCAGAGGGCTGGAGCACCTCTCCTATGAAGAACGGCTGAGAGAGTTGGGGTTGTTCAGCCTGGAGAAGAGGAGGCTCCGGGGAGACCTTAGAGCGACTTTCCAGTACCTAAAGGGGACCTACAGGACAGCCGGAGAGCGACGTTTTACAAGGGCATGTAGTGATAGGACAAGGGGTAATGGCTTTACGCTGCAAGAGGGTAGATTTAGGTTAGATGTAAGGCAGAAGCTCTGCACTGTGATGGTGGTGAGGCACTGGAACAGGTTGCCCAGAGAGACTGTGGATGCCCCATCCTTGCTGGCAGTGTTCAAGGCCAGGTTGGATGGGGCTTTGAGCAACCTGGTCTAGTGGAAGGTGCCCCTGCCCACAGCAGGGGGTTGGAACTAGGTGATCTTTAAGGTCCCTTCCAGCCCAAAGCATTCTATGATTCTAGGATTAAGCTATGTTCCTGTGCTATCCTGTGCTATTTAACCTGCTTACTGATTAGACTCAGCATACAGTTTGAATTGCAGTGTGCTCCAGTTTAGGAATGTTTTTTATGCATGTTTAAATCAGTCCTTGTTTAGGAGATTTAAATCCCATTCGTTTCAGTGAGAATAAAATGCATGTTTTAGTATTCTTAAAGCCTACAGTTGTAATTATTGGAAATGGTTATTAAAGGAGGTTGCATTCCTTATGTTAACATTATCTTGTGATAAAATATAATTATAGTCAAGAATTATTAGGAGAAATTATTACACTTTGGTACTACAAGTGAAAGACGTGGTAATGAGGAAGTGTGTTAGCTGAAATTACAAGAGAAAAACGGTAAGTGAAAACAGCAAAGTATTTTCATTTTTAAATAGAATTATTCATAACAGGCTGTGTTTCTCTTATACTTGTTAACTACCTGCTTGGAGGGAGGATATATTTTTTTTTTAAACGGTTTTACAGAGGCAGGTGAAGCAACTAATTTTTTCTTCCAAGATTAGCTAGATAGTGTTTTAAGTACAAAAACATGATTTCTATCTCAGCTTTCAAATTTTTCTGTTGAAATGAAACTGCTTCAGAATAAGGTATTATTCTAAGCTAGAGAAGCAAAAGTTGTTTTTTTAAATTAGTATTAATAACATACAAAAATATGAGTAAAATGAAAGAGATAATACGTGATAATTTGTAAAATGCAGTCTGTAGTAGTTTGGTTTTCTGGAAAAGCATTTGCATGTAAGAAGTTATCCATGGGAGAGGGGCAGGAGGACTGTTGTGCTATTTCCATCATTAATGGAGCAACAAGGTGCATTTAAACACACAAAGAATGCTATTATTTCTCATGTCTAGATATTAAATCAAATTGAAAATATGTATATTTAAAAAAATGCATGCACTGGAAAAATTTTCTCCCATACACATGCATCCAGTTTTAGGTTCTACCTCTTTCTTTATTGCTTTTAGTGAGTGCTATTTCATGAAGGAAGTTCCAGGCGCATTATAATTTAGTTACAAATTTTTGTTTTGATTTCATGGCTCAAATGTTTCCATACATAGTATGATAGAAAAGCTTTGTTCTTCTACCCTAACTGCATGTATTCCAAAACAGCAAAGCGGTCCTCAGAATGGATGGTGTTACATTGCTATTTCAGTGGAAGAGGTACCTTATTGCAAAGTGGATGTAATGTGGTATTTTTTGCTGAGGTTTCAGTTAAGTGGTAAATATGGGATGTTTCATTCTATTCTTAATTATACGGATTTAACCCTGGTGTGTGAATATCATGTACACGCATGCAATACAGGTCCTGAATAGAAGTAGTGCTTTATTTTTTTCCAACAGTCTTCCGCTTTATATGCTAATGGACTATTTAAATTATGTCCCATAACTATACATACAAAAGAGAGAAAACTGTCTTTGTATTTTTAATGGCATTTTAGACAAGGAAGGAAAAAAACCAGTAGGAATATTTTTCATGGTCCATCCATCTTTTGTGTACATCCTGGTATACGTGAGAAGTGGCACTGTATTTGAGAAAAAAAAAATCCTTTCGCCCATGACTTCCCATGCGGCAATGTTTCATGGAGTGTAGTGAACTAAAACTAGTGTTTCATGGAAATCTGTGTGCATGTTTGATTCAGCTCCCTCTCTATTTACATATTATGGTGAAGTTTCATCCCATTTTCCCCAGTTAAAGCACAATTCTGAGTCAAAGCTTTTCTGCTATAAAGAAGGTAAACAAGTCTATTATAGACTGAAAATTTCAAAAAGGAAAAAAAAATTGTTAATTAACATTTTTTGGACACTTGACCAGTTGTCTTGAAATTTTACAGGAAATTTGTCCTTATTCTTCAAAGAGAAGTTAGGGCTTTACAAATACAAAACCAGTCTAAAGGTAATGCAGGGAGAAAAATTGGAAATTAAAACATCAGATGCATTTAGCAATCTCTCCAGAAGAAGTCCATTCTCTGATTAAATTCTGAGCAAAGCTTTGTGTGTTCAACATGCTTTTAGGCCAGATTTATGATACAATGAGAAAAGGACCTTCTTAAGAGCCAAACCTAAGATAGTTTTGTTAGCTGTATTTTAATTAGTATTTCTTTCTTGAAAGGTCTAAGTTATTGCTAAGTGCTTAAATATACTTAAGCCACTCTATATCTGTAAAACAGGGACTGAAGAGAAAAACTAGGAACCTTTAATGGTCTTTAAAACATTATCTAAATTGCCAAGCTCTTAACTGACTGTGAAATATCTTTAAGATGCTTGAAGTCTGATGCTGACATTTTAATAACAAAAGTGAGTGGCAATAACTATTTCAAGAGAGCTCTGGAGCACTGAGCAGTCACTTTGCTGGTGTATAGGGTTGACTAACCTGCAGCAAAGCTAGGAAGTTCTTATTTTCTCTTGATTGCTCAGTATTTACAACCTGGGTTTGGTTTTCCCAGTGATCTTTAATGGTTGATCAAAGGACAAGAAATGTGGATCATGATATTAAACTGGCTACATCTGAATGAAGTCTTTTTTCATGAATGCTATATAAAATCCTGTTCCGTGGTAGCTCCTCAATCCCATTTACTTCATTGAAGTGAATGGTGGATATTGCAACATCGGCAGTTTTTGAACATGAGTGACAGCATTATCAAAAAAAACCTAACAAGACTTAAGGTTACAAGGGTTTTTTCCATTTGATTTGTGAAAGGAAAGATTAATAGATTACGTTCCTCTTTTTTTTTTTTTTTAACATCCATACCACTGAATTGTGGTTTTACTTTTGCTTAGTTTTTGTTGTATATGCACTACAGTTAAATTCTTATATTTCTAGCTGTGAGAAGAAAAAACAAAACAGGCTTTCTAATGGTATTTTCTTTCCACTTGTTCCGTAAAAAAATTATTTTTGCATGTATAGATCTTTGGTATTTCTACGCCGCTGTACTTGTCAATAAGTTATGATCACCAAAAGAATATTTCCATTGCTAATAAGATGAGAAATACCTTTGCTGTCAGATATAAATTATTCATTGCTTTTCATATCATCTGCTCTTAAGCATAGAAACTTGTGTCTTTTTAATTCTTGTAATAGCTAACAAAACTCCCTATATGTGAATTCTTTTTCTTTGAAATGTTTTCATCCACCGATTGATTTTTTGGTTTTTGGGGGGTTTTGAACTCTAGTTATTTTTGTGTTTGGGGTGTTGTTGGGTTTTGGGAGGGTTTATGTGGGTGGGATTTTTTTTTTTTGCTTGGTTTGTGGGTTTTTTTGTGTTGGTTTTTGTTTTTTGTTTTTTTTTTTAAGCACCTGAACTCAGTATATGGTATTATATGTGATACTCCATTGCATCTGATTTGGTACAATATGCGTAGTAAAGAGTACCTTTCCACTATATGCTTCTGCTGCCTAATGTAACAAGGCCCTGAGACGTTCAGAGCTCACAGACATGATGGCAATAAAGCATAATAATATTAATAATAACTTAGAAAAGTGACAGTGGATCGAATATAGAATTGACATAAAATCACTAGTCTTAAATAACAATGCCTATTGCTCTAAAATACTACTCAAAGCTTTTATAAACACCCATTTACTGCATTTACTAAGTACATAAGAATAGAAACCTACTGAAATCCAGTGATGGGAGTTGACAAAGGCAAATGGCAAAGGTTAGGTTGCACCAGCCCTGTTAGTGAAATTATAGAGCTTCTGCAGATGGGAATAAGCGTGTAATGTAACATAGTATTAAAAAAGTCACAAAGATAGGGGATCTATTTGCAGCATCAAATGTTTGCCACACTTCTTTGTCATATTTTTTTTTTACTACTCTCCTCCTTCCTGATAATATACCTTTCCCTTTTTTCTCCTTTTTCACAGGGCGGATTTTCAGCATTTTCTTGATGATGTACTTTCTGATTTTCTTAGTGGGAACTTCCACATTCTTTGAAATTTTTCTCAGACTCGCAAGACTTGAGTTGTATTTAGTTCTATTTTCTTTCCTTTGTGTTTCAAATACTTCTGTATGCTGTAAAGTACCTGTCTGTCGGTTTCTCAGTAGTCTCTGGTTTATGGTCATCAGATAATTAATGACTGTTTTGGCAGACCATTGGGATATTGTGGTTCTTCAAGCATAGACACCACCTATTTTCCAAATTAATGGCCACCTATGTAGGTGCAACTCTTGGACAAGTATTTATTGGAATGGTTTAGATATAGACTTTAATTTCTAAAAAAAAAAAAAAAACCCCAACCAAACAAAAAAGCTATTGACCGCACAGACAAGGAGTAATCTTAAAAATCTTACTGGTTTTGATAAACTAGTATCTTCTGAGGTCTTAATTCAAAGTCTTTATTTTTGGTGATGCTAAAACCAAAACGGAACAGTGACTTAGTGGCTTGATCTGAATTTCTTAGAATAGAGCATAAATATATTGTATAGCATTCTCTTGTAAATCAGAGTAGAACAAATCTTTTGTGGATTATAACCTAATTCCAAGACTTTATTCCTATAACATGACTAGTAGGCTGAATTATGTTTCCTTGCTTATGTTGAAGCTTATGATTTATTTCAGTTTCAACTTTGTGGAATAATAGAATTTCTCACTGGTGCTGCTTGTCTATAAATCTTTACAACCCAGAAGTTAGTGTTGGTATTCATTCATATTCGTTTTTGCAAACAACAGGATGGTATCAGACAGCATGTGCTAAACTAGTACAGAGGAGGGGATTAAGTGATTACTTGGCTTTGGAAAATTGGACATATATGGTTTAAAGGATCACTAGTATTTAGAGGAATGTGTTTTGACTGCAGAATACTTTGCTTCCAACTCTTCTGGCTGAGCATCCTGTAAAATTCAGTTACAGGGGCAATAAAGTGTATTGCAATAAAAACACTTCATACTTTCCCCTTTATGTACAGTAGACATGGATCACATTGACTGGACAATTGATTGCAGTGAATAAAACCTGATCTGTAAAGCCCAGGCAAATCAGAATAGTTATTCATGCTGTCTAGCAGTTCCAAACTTGATTTCAGTAATACTACTATATGCAGCTGCTAATTAATATTCTGAGAATCAAAAGAGATAAGCTTGTAGCATGAAGACACTGCAGAGAGTCCTTTAAATCAGTTTATTAGAACCTTCACAGAAATAAATGTAAAACATTTTGTTGTGAAATATAGCTAAAACAATATCCTATTGAAGTAAACATGGGTCAAATTAACCTTCTGTTGCAGCCGTTTGATCACTGATATTGGAACTGATAGCCATAAAAAGGGGTCTTGGAACACACAGGGCTTTCCTGACTTGCACATTTTTTTCTCTTTCCTCCCAGTTACTTTTCTCTGCTTTGTACGCTGCTTCTGTCAAGTGTCTCCATTTGTGGGACTTCTTAAATGACTGTTGCAGCTATGCCTGTACTGGCTAGATCTTGCCAAAATACTTTTTGCAAGTGAATCTCCAAAGGTAGTCCTTTTCCCTGTAAGTCAATTGTTTGTAAACAGATTCTGAATGCTACAAAGTATCAGCTATTAACAAGTATTTGCCAGATAGTTTGCACAACCAAAACTGAGATTGCAGTACACTGTAGAACATGCATGGTATGCCTTGTTTGTGAGAAGTCATTTAAAGTCATGTAGGATGTTGAAAATGCTTTGCTACAACTTGCCCAATTTTTCTATGATACAAACAGAAACTCTTTTCTGCAATTATTCATAACTGATTAGTAAAACTGGCAAACATGGCTGAACGAAACACTTACTGAGTGTTTGCTTAGTACGTTACACACAAATAATGAAAACTAGTGATATTTAGACTGCAAATCAAATACTCAAAAGATAGAAACTTCCATAATTATGATAACAATTTACCTCCTTTTCCATTTGCAGTCTGATACTATGCTCAACCTCATAACCATACATTATTTTTGCACAAGGCATGTGCTTCGCTCATTGCTCAGGAGATCAGTGCTGTTAGCCATGTTTTATGACGGAACGTATTGCAGAGATTTAATGATATGTAATCCCCGATGAGTGCATGATCTTACATTGACTATGCTATTATAATATATAAAAGATATAGATTTTAAAGGCAGCCTTAGTCTTAACAGTTCCTACTGGTTTAGAGTTTTATGTTGTAAGTTTAATAACTTTTTTAATGTTTGAAGGGTTTCTTATAACTTTTTCAAGAACAAACTGAAAAAATAACACCACATGAGAGTCAGACTTTCAGACCCTCATGGTCCCAGGACTGCACACAGGGAAAACTTTTGACTCTCCCTCACAGGCCTGTGCTATCTGCATTGCTGAGATGTTGCTGCTGGGGATTACTCTGTACCTGCAGCAATTCCAGGAGGACTGAGGACATTTTACTCTTAGGTTTCATAGAAAATTGCTGGCACAGAGGGTGGAAGTTGGGTTAAATTACAAGCTGCGAAGGGAGTTTGTACGATGAATAGACAATGCTCTGCCTGTGTCCTTCAAGCTTTAGATTCCTTCTGCACCATCTTTCCATCCTGCCTCGCAATGAATCCTTTTTGACAGACTCCTCATGCTAGTCCCTTTTTCCTCATGAAGACTGTGCAAGCCAGCCCCACTATGGATTTTTAATGACACTTCTACTCTTCCTGCCTTTTAAACTGTAGCCTTCAGATAGTCTTCTGAGCTTTTTGTCCAGTCTGTGTATTTACTCTTGTTCTGTCCTAACAGAGATATGTTGACACTGTCCTATTCAAGGAGATGGAAAAAAGATGGATGTGACAGAAAGGACAAGCTTCTTTCAAGTCTTTGTTCAACAAGGTAAGAATAAGAAGACATTTCATATAAAGTCAGCATTTTTTTAATCTTTGGGATGTGGGGGTGGAGGCAACCATTATTTTCCTCAGTGATGTTATAAATGCCTGAGTAATTTTGCCTGAGTTTTTAAAAAGTCAGTCTAGGACAGATTTATGACTTAGGAAGGCTTTATGCAAAATCCTTATATTTTTGAGAAATGTTGAATAGTTATAAATGGACTCTAAATAATATGAAAGTTGAAGAACTTTAGCATTAGAGGATGCTGTTACCTGCTGTTACTTACAATGCTTTTTTGTAAGAGCTGGAATTCAGTTTGATGGAATACTGTTATCTGCATATTTGTCACCTTTTATAATATATGTGATTTAATGTGTTTTGTTATGCTAAAATTGACACTAATTATACAATAGCATTAATGTAAAACTTGTTTCTGTGATGTTATGGAATTTCTTGCGATGTGCCGTTCTGTCGATAGCCCCTGCCCAGATTCAATGTACTACACTACTGCAGTCCTCAGGTAAATCTTCATTTCCAGTGTGTGACACAGTCATGTTCTGTTACATGCTGGGAGGTATAGATGATGTATCAAGGCACATGATGGGAAAGAGCCGCAGCACTATGCCAAAGCTGGGACACATGCTGCCATGCACAGTCTGTTAGGAAGCAAACTCGCTAGTGGTGACGCATTATCCTGGCTCCCATCTGGCCACATCCGGATGAAGCTAGTTTGTCAATCACTGTGGTTATGTCATGAATCCAGGTTAAAAATCAGATGATCTGTAGTTAATAACAAAAGAAGTCTTCCTAGCAAAAAAAACCCTAAGCTATGAGTGTTTACAGACAATGAAGCTTTATAGGTATATTATAATTACTAGTATTTCATTTACTTGAAGGGACATCATCACATTATAGCAGTTGTTCTGAAAGAATGTCTTACAAGCTTCTTTAGATACACTTTCAGTTCTTACATACAGTGTTTAATTTACTAATAACATTTTTTGCTTTAGTCTAATGATATTTTACTTAAATATATGTATCCTTATACAGGGCAAAAAGGTATTTTTTTCCTCAATGCTTAGGATTTTCAAATCTGAAGCTGTACATTATCACATTAAAATCTGCAATGTTTAAAAAAAATAAAATGTTTAGCATTGACAATTACAGGACAAAAAGTCATGACAAAGAGAGAAATTCACCAGAGAAGGTCTGCGATAAATAACCTGTGACATAATTTCATGTAACTTAATCTATTTTCTTTGTCCATGATTAACTAGATAAGACGTAATGGGCTTGAATTTCAGAAAAAAAAAATAAATTTATTTCTTAGAAACTGTTTGTAGCAGAAAGCATGAAAATGGGTTGCCTGAGAAAGCTGTAAAATCTTTAGTATCGGAGATACTTAAGAACACATTAGACACAGATGTGTCAGAATGACTTAAATAAATTTAGGCAGCTGGCAAGGGAATAGAATAAATAACTCCTGGGGTTTTGTGACTGGAAACTATGAAGGCACTGAAGAAGTAAAATGAAATTATAGGTAATATTTTTAGTTTCACATACAGAAATACAGTCAAAGATTTACACAACAGGTGATGGGGAATTTCTGTGCAGTTCCAAGGAGATTTTTACTGAGCTGATTCCTCAATAATACCACAAGTTTACAGATGAATTTGGGGGGGCTCAGTGATGAACAAAAATTGAGATAAATGGGAAAAATGTTAATGAAATGTAGGCTTTTTCTTTTCAAAATCAAAATCCACTTTTTACTCACTTAACTCTGCTAAACTCCATTGAAAATCTCTGTTTCATAACTGGCTTATGTAACCTGTCTGACTACAGGGAAAGAAAAAATAATATTGAAGAAAAGGTTTTCTTTTCTAGTGTTCTCCACTTTAAAGTGTAATTAATTGCTTAAGAAGGAGTTAGGGTGACTGGTGGACTTCCACTCTGGTTAGATACCATCTTTGTGGTACCTATAAGCATCTATCATCTCCTGAAATCACAGTTCTTGACTGCAGAAGTTTGAAAACTGGGGAAACATAGAGATGAGCTGAGAATGATTAAAGACATAACTTCTTACAATTGAGGATTGCAAAAGTGCCTTAAGGGATATAGGCATCCATTTCCTGTTCAGATACTGTGGATGGATCTGAGTGCCTAACATTTTTTGGCAGATACACCCCAGAGTTTTAGGAGTGCCCGGTGGTGGAGTGGAAAAGGAACATGTCCTATTCTCACACAGTTGGTGTAAGTTTAAATATTCCAAAAGCAATTTAAACTGTAATTTTCTCTGCTGGATAGGGTCACAGTGCAGTTCAGATTCACAGGCTGCCCTCAGTCAAACCTTCTCACCACCTTCTCTCTGACAGTGGTTCATAATGCCTTAAAACAAAAAGCTCCATCCCAACAGCTCTGAGAGATTTAAGTTTATCAAAAGTACATGTTCCTAACTCTATATCAGAATACATTTTTCCCTTAGGGACAAAAATGAAAAGGCTGTGGAATAAATGTGAATGTGACTTATTAGCGTCATGATAGCAATCCATTTTCTTACCTTACAGTCTCCCTAAGAACTGTTTGTGGTTTTGTCCCCAAAATGTGTGCTTTAAATAACTCTAAGAATGTTATTTCAGTTCTAAGACAAAGCGCTGCTGGTGTCGACCTAAGAAAAGTAGAATGTCTAATGCATATTATTTGAAATAGAAATATTACCATTTATCGATGTTCAAGCCTCAGACCAATTAATATGGGGTTTCTGGTACGGGTTTCTTGAAAACAAGCTGCTACCAACTGGAAATGAGCTGGTAGTTAATTTTTCCTCTCTTAGAACTGGAACATTTTCCATAGCAAGTAATGTGGTAAAGAAACTACTATATAACTGAAATACATGGTGTTTGGAGACCGCTAATTACATTTCCACTGGCTGCAGCAACCTCAGGGGTTGCTATTTTGATGTTCTGCTGAGATTATCATCAGCATTTCAGCTCTTTGAAGATAAATCATTGGACAATACAGCCACATCACAGCTTTTTATTCTTAAGCTTGGCAAAGGCCTTTATGACATTAGTGAAAGTGGTGTTCATGAAAATGTTTGTCAGGACCATTATGCTCATGAGAACTTCAGGGACCTTCTTTACCTGGAAAGGAACTTTCCTTTCCTGCTCTCTACCTCCCTTTTGCATAATGTCCCTGAAGGACACCTGGAGGCAATGTCACCTACTTTAGAGCATGGTTCTGTGGCAGTTTTTGCCTGTAGGTTCATGTTAACTTTAAGACATCATTTTCTCTGTGCATTTGGCAGTATTTGTGTCTATTGCAAAGGCAGCAGTAATGATGTGACTATCAAGCAAGGCTAAATGAGCCTGCAGTATGCAGTGGCTTTCATTACTTGATCATGTAGCTGGGGGTCAGAATTCAGATGCGGAACATTTTAATGGAAAGAAACGGGGTCTATCCAGAGGACTGTTTTTTCCACCACCTGTGTTTTTATTACAGATGAATGAAAGGCAGTTTTTACTTCAATACAAATTAAATTAGTTGTTATCATATTGATTTCAACTGGGCTAGTAGCAACAAGCAATTATAATAAGTGGGAATTTAAAAGGTGTACTACTGGCCAGTTTAATTCACAAATCGCCTGGTTAAGAATTTTATACACAGGAGAAGCTCCTGTTAGGCATCAGAGGTAACAGTTCCTGAGCACCAGCACTTCAGCCTGCAGCCAGAAGTGATGAAGCTTGGCAAACATATTCGTATCCTGAATTTTGGAGAAATGACAAATCTAAATGGAGATGTTTTGGGTAGGAGGTCTGTTACATGGCACATCAATGCGATGTCTACAGATATTTTAAAAATATCCGCTTTAAGCTGACAGGAGAAATTACAGAAAGTGATGTGAGGAGGCACAAGTAGTAGTAATGGGAAGGAGTTAATTGAAATATAGTAGACTCTTGAGCGGGGACAGTTACCTGCAATGGGACAGGGTCACAGCAATAGGTTTTTGAGCCTGGTGGTTAGCACACTTACTTCATGGTCATAGTGAACACTTAAATTTCTTTAAGCAAAGTCCAAAGCAGAAAAGAAAAAAACATGGGATAAAGGTTCCTATAGAGTTCATGCCAGAACTTTTATGCATCCCATCTTCTCCCTGTATTCCAGAGCCCTGTCAGCTCACTGTTTCTTGCAAGACCTGCATCTTGCACCCTCTACTGCTAGCTTACCCAACTGTTCAATCAAGTGGGTATTTCTGCTGTCAGTTAGCCTGGATAAAACAGAAAGAGTTGGTTGCAAAAATATTAATGAGGTATGGTTTCTGGCTGCAAAGGAAAAGGTGTGAACTGCCAGCTTGGTGGCCAGGTAGGCACCAAGCAGAGTTAGTTTGTATGCATTTTCAAAAAAGAAACATTTAGTATTTTAAAAAAAGGAAAATACTGGAAAAGGGGGAGGAAAAAGTTCTACAATAGCATCTCAACAGATGTAAATATGTATAGTTTTGTTAAAGTTAAAAGACATGTTAGTTTGTTTCAGCTAAGGATCTAACCCTGTCTCTGGAGCTGTTTCCTGATATTGGTGTCCATTTCATTTCAAGGGTGTAAAAATCTGGTTTAGATCTCTAGGAGAGATTCAGAACTATAAAGCAGTAGTAAGGGATGAGTAAGAAATTACTAGTAAGATAAACCATGGATAAAAAAAGGGTTTTCTAAACTATATTTGTGCAAGTTACACTTGTGTAAATGCTTCAGTATTTTGCAGATTCTGGGTCTGCCTCCTCACTTCATTAATGAAGATAACAGCATACAAACACTGCAGCCAGAACTAGGCTAAAAAGCCTGCCTTTCTCATTTCTGTTCTCTGTGCTGGGGTGATGTTCCTGGGGCTGGTACCGAAGAATAAGCAGACTACTTTGCACAGCAGCAAAACAGACTCCCTGTATTTGGGGATTTTGCAGAACTGCTTGTTTTCAAGGTTTTCTTTTCAGTGTGTTGAAAATTTCAATCACAAAAAAGTTTGTGTAAGTTATAAATTGTAATGCAGTCTGTTTAGATGTATCTTGTGATTCATCTCATGTAATCAGAGATGATGATGCACTGAGCACTTTTGAAATATTCATTCTTACATCCTTTAGAACGTATCCCAAGAATTCAGGAAACTGTTATTGCTCAGTTCTGCTGAGGAGACAGCACACTGGCAGACAGTTTTTGGCACTTAAGCACATTATTAATGTATGGTTCGGTTGTTTACTTAGTATTACAAAAATATTTTTTGTTCTACAGAGGATACCTGTAAATGGTATCCTCTTCCATCTCCCTATAAACTACCCAAACATCTAAACTTTGTGAACAGCAAAGGCTGTTTCTCTAACAAGAGAAAGAGAACAGGAATTGGCATGTGCAAAGGCATTCCAAAGTGATCCTCAGCAGTTGGTTATTTTATAAATTTTTAATAATATCTAACAGTTTATTTTGATATAAAATTTCAAGACAGGTGGATTTTTAATTACCTCACAATGGTTCTGTAATAGAAACAACAAGCAAGAAATTGCAATTGAAGTAAGATTTACTTGTCTTTTGGATTGATTTTTCTTACAGGTATAAAATTGTATTATTCTGTTTACATGCTTGAGTTGTTCTGAAGAGTGCTGTAAACGAGTGTTCAGAGGCCAAGAGTTGAACATACATAAAGTCATTTAGTCTGAGTCTCCCAAAGTAACCTTCATTTGTGCTTGCATTACTTTCTGCTCTTAAGGAATTTTTCCATGGGTTTGTACCTGTAGTTAGAAAGAAGATTCCATGATGTGTGGGGTAGATGGTTTTTTTTTCTGAAATGATAAAGCCTCTGAAAAAGAGATTTGCCATCTTTTAGTACAAGAGTTTTGCACAGAAAGATAGGGCAGATAGGAGATTAGGCTTAATTAACCAATACAGAGAATAATAAAGTTACTAGTAAGCAACGGTCTCAGTTGACAAGGAAAAGACATGAAACATTCTCCCCTTTAGTTGCTTAGTACATTTCCACAAGAAAGGAAAAGGGAACTGTGTCCTAAAATCAAACTGGAGTACTGCAGTGTCTAAATTTTAGCCTCCTAGTCCTTGGAATATAAAATGCAGGATCTATACCAGACATTTTGATTCCCTGTGAAGAGGGGTACAATCTGGAATGACTCGGGAACTGCACAGAAAGCTGCGTAAGGCGAACAGGCTCAATCGGAGCTGCTTTGGCCTAGCCAAAATGGAAGTAGCTGAGGCTCAGCGGTGGTTTTAGCCCTCCCTGTTCAGTGCAGTAGTTCAGCCCATGAAAACGGATGTGGCTGTGAATCTTCTAGCACAAAGATGCACAAACAAAATGCCCTTCCCCACACTTTTAAAGAGTAGAACAATGCAAACAATGAAGAATTAGTGATTATTGAACTCCCTTTTATATAGCTTGTAAATCATTTAGCAAGACTGAAAACTGAGATTTGCATTTCCTTTCTCTGTGGGACAGTATATCGAGCCACCTGCTGGGGAGAGCCTGAACCATTAAGATGGAAGCTGGTTTGGAATAAGTAAAAGTACACCCTTTGCTGGAACCAAAGAACGTACCTGTTTATTTAAGTTGTGGTTGGCTAAGGTAAAAGCCTGAGACTGTGCAGGATTCCTCTCAGCTCATTAGAGAAGAAAAAGAATGGGGGTGAGGGGTGTCAGTTCCTTGCTACAGGGACTGCTAATGCATAAACCTTCTGACCTCTATTAGTCATCCATAAAATCACCAGCGGACTGCTTAGCTCTCAAGATGTCAAAACTTCTGAGCATGGGTGGAAGCAGAACTGTCCGGGGAGCTTTTAATGCACATGCAAAGCCTTTAAAGTAAGAGCTACATTTGAATTTAGGCATCCTGAAGTCATGAGGCTGCTCATTTGGATTTGAGGGGAGGGGGCAGAGGCAGTTAATGATTTTCGCTTTTGTTAAGAAGAACCTTTGTAGCACTTACCTACAAGGATTTAGAAAGGATTTATCTGGACCATTCTCTTTTAGTTTTATTACATGCTTGATGGCCATGAAATATTGGAAGGAAATTGATGTGATAATGTTATAAAGAGTCTATAAATAGCATTATAGTCTTCATTATGATTCCAGTTGTGCTGCAGTTACCTGTGCTCCATGTTGAGCAGAGCATGAGTGAGATGAACGAGCTGCTGGCAGAGGAATTCGGGCACAGGGACAATGCAATCAGTGACTACCTAGCTACCATGTAAGGTGAAACAAGTGTACGGGGTGTCCATATATCATCACCACAGATATTTACAGATGCATTTCCAGAGGTGCTCACCCAGCTAAAGCCCCATCATGTAAAAAATGCATGAGTGGTATTCCTCACTGTACATTAGTATTCCTAACTGCAAAGAGGATGAGAGAGCTGCCAGTACTTTACAGGGGAAACTGTGTCCTGTTGCAAGTCAGCAGATACTTGGCCATTAAGTTTCAGCGAGGCCAGAATCTCATTGCGTATCTAGGTTGGCAGGGTAATTTAGGTCTTAGATGCTTTGACTCCTCTATCCTGTTCATTCAGGTATTTAGGGATTTTCTTTTTTTCCAGCTGGAAGAATTAAATTTTAGTCATCTTTTTCAGCCCTTTTCTTCCTCTGTTCTACAGATATTTGTACTCACAAATTATCAGTGACTAAAAATTCCACATTTTGTTTGTGATTATATCATCCAATATTTGGTCAAACATTATCTTAGTTTACCATCTCAGTGTAATTAGATGCTCTACACGGTAATAGATGCTGGAATTTTTCTGCTTGGTTCTCCTAAGGTGCAGAGAGAGCCCTTGTTGTGAGCCGTTACAGCTAGACCAGCCATGCGTTCTGTATATTATGTATGGCTACATACAATACCCTGCAGCTCTGGCAGGAGGCTGAGGGTTTGGGAAATACAGAAATGGTGAAAGGCACTAAAGAGATCACAAGCTATTTAAAACCCAAATTCTTTGGGATTTTTTAGGCTAAAATTTCAAACGAGATAGGTTAAAATTTCAAATGGGAAAGAGATAGGTTAGAAAAAACGTACAGCTGCTATACAGGTAGCATTCGAATAGCTGTCCAGTTTTGTATCGATGCTTAAATATAAATAACTACAGGTATATGTATATGGGAGTTCTTTTAAAATAGTGTTCTAGGTCTTGCAAACTCCACAGATTTTGAATCTGGAAGGTCAGTTAATGTATGTAACCCAGACAGTGGTCTATAAAAGAATGGTTTGATTGCATACTAATTTTAGTCTACATTTTAGTGACATTCTAGCAGCGTACGTGTCGGAAGCGCTGTACTAGATGCAATGAGAAGCACAAGCTAACAGCTGAAAAGTGTTTATATCGTTCCCGTCAGGTATTAAAAAAATCTGAACAAAGACTATTGTTTCTTCACTGGCTTGTTATCAGTCCAGCCTTTGAAGCTACAAAGGACGCGGAAACCGCTGGTAATGGCTGTGTTCCACAGAGTGTCTGTGGCCGGCGCTACCTCCGTTTTCAGTACGCGGTCTTGCCCTTGAGCACCCCTGCGCAGAAGCGATTTCCCTAATAAAGCAGGTAGTAAATTTGAATGAACCGCGTCCCGCAGCCAGCCGGTGCCCTCGATCAGCAGAGGGTGTGACGCGTGACCCTGTCACAGCAGGTGCAGCAGGTTGCGGCCGGCCTCCGTCTGACTCCAGTCAGGGGAGACGCACACAGAGCGCGGCGCGTGACCCGCCCACCTGCCCCCCGCTGCCCCCCCCGCCGGCGCCGACCTGTCGCGAGGCCGGCCCGCGCGCGCCCCCGCGGCGGTTGTGTGTGCGTGTTTGTTTTTGAAACGGGCGTTAACGGCCCTTCGGCGCGCGCGCGCTGCTGAAGGGGGCGGGGGGGCCGTCTCCACAGGGGACGGAACGGCTCTGAGCTTCCCCCCGCCCGAAGCGGCGAGGAAGTGTCGCCGCCTCCCCGTCGCTCCTGTCCTTGGAAAGCGAGGAGGAGAGAGGGACGCCGTCTTTATTATCCTGGTTTTTAACTAAATAGAAGGTGAATCTGAGCACTCTTGGGAGATAGTCGCTGAAGGAGGAAATAAGTTTCATTTAAAGGATAGCTCCCTTCCCCTTTTCCTTTTTTTTTCTAACCTTTCAGAAAACACCTGAGGCAAAGCACCCCTGGTATTGCAGAGGGGGTAGCACACCTTATTGTTTATCATAGTCGTTATCATTTCCAGATGGGGCCGATGTTACTTGATGTAGCTCAATGCGTAAGCAGCGTTTCGGAGGTGTTTCAGAAGGATAAGGTGATGTCTAAGGTAGCACAGTTGTCAAAGGGAGCAATCCTGCTCCTTAGCAGCTCTATCTACTTCATGGGGGGGAGGGGGGGAGAATATTTTTTAAATATTTAGAGGAAGGGGATGGAATCAATACAGAGAAACATATTTAACTTTATATTTCTACAAGGACACTGTTAATGACAAGGAATAAATAATTTTCAATTTTAATAACGTTTTCAGCAATTGTTACACCTTTGTCTTCGTAAAATTGTTTCTCGTCCTTTGGTATTACATAGTAGTGCTACAGGTACATAGTTCACCAAATAGTAGAATTCTTTGTCAAATTCCTTATAGTTTAGACTTAAAAAGAAAAGATACTGTATATTGTAATTCTAAAATAAGAAAAGTTGTGCTTTATGTGGATTGTGTCACATGGTACTCCTGAATAGAAATTGGACTTTGTGGTCTAATTTGAATGCCTTTCCATTTTTGTGTGCTGTTTAAGCACTTAAGGTATTTCTCTTGTTTTCCCCCACCTTAAAAGCTGGCTGTGTTATCAGCTGAATATAATACTGAAAAACTTAGGTAAAGGCTTACCTGTTTTAACAGATATAAACTCTTGTTATAAAACGAATAGGATTGGATTGCTTATACAAGCTGTTATGTTATGCAATCATTGTATTAGGTATTTTGAATTGTAAATATGAGGAGAAAGTCTGTTCTGCGGAAACTTACTCATTTTTCAGCCATTATGCAGAAATGCTTTTGTGTGGTTTTGAGACATTTTTGAATTAGAGAATATAAGGGCTGTATAATCAGGTTCCATTTGTATGTCTAATACACTCTATGTGGTTGTCAGTTTTCACATCAGGTGCATGATTCTTGCTGTTAATGACCTAGGGTATAAAAATTCTTCCTTTCATCACTGTTCTCTCACCAGTCATGTTTAGGTAATGCTCTTCCACTGTTGCCCAGTATCAGAAGCTAAGGCTATATCTACGGAAAAGACTTTTTCAGTGTTTTTTGAAACGGGTTTTTCAAAACTGCTTTTCTCCCAAGGAATAGTAAATGATCTTGGGATAATTAGAATGATAAGTAGTGACTGCTATAGTTCAGGTTATGTGTTCTTAATATAGTATTTTTATGGTGATAAGAATATATTTTCAAAAAGAAAAACACTTCAAGACTGGGAGATAAAGCAGCTTATTGCATCAATAGCTCTGATGCAAAACAGTGTTTTACTGCTTTAGCAGTCCTGTTCAAGGTTTACTTAATGGAACTGCTATGGGAATACTTAAGTAATAGTGATTAGTCTGGTTGTATTCTCTGCTATACTTCCTGTATTTTTTTTTTTTCAGTGCAATATTAGAAGAATCATGCCTTCTTTTCCTGTGTAGGGATTCATCACTGTCTTAATACATGGAGTCTTTCTTAAAATATATATAAATGCCTTCAACCTTTGAAACAGGAGGTAGGAGCTGAGGAAAAAAAAGATTCCATACTTAGAATTTTTGATTGACTACAGGATGCCTACACCACTGAAATCCCTTGTTGTTTTTAAGGAAGTGGAATGATACCAATTAGATTTCTTTCCTTTACTTTAACTATGTGCTTGCTACTTAGTAAGCATTGTGATAGGCTCTCTGTTGTGCTATATGATATTATATTATATTCAGAAAAGCATAACATCACTGTTGTATTTGCAGAATCCAGGGTTTCAATAAAGATGATTTATACTATCTTTAACAACGGAACCTATTTGACAAGTACAATAGGAGTAATACATCAGAGATTGGTTTCTTAACATACTCTGAAATTTTGGGTTCTCTTTAGTAGATTATTTTATCCTAATAGATTAATCTAAGTATCATTCTTACGATTTTTAAACTATTTCCTTTCCACAAAACTTTTTATTTTTAGAACAAAGGAAATACTTAAATGTATTCACGAGAAAAGATTTCATTATTTCTGCTTTCTTTTCTTTTTCTCTGTCCTAAAGTGTTTAAGCTTTCATTTTTCTCCTGTCTGAAGTAGAAGTCAGCTGCATTATTTCTGTGGCTGAATTTAAAAAAAAAAGTTATTGATGCTGCTTGGAATTATTTGGTACAACTGGTTTGTTATGATGTGGGATAATTTTGTATCACACCTGGGGAGAAAATAAAATGCAAGGTTATTGACTATATATAATAACTGCCCTTTTAATGATGGTGGTTTTACTTATTCTGGTTTCTTCATGAGTTCATAGTCACTGAAGTTAGTGTGAAAATAGTATGAAGTTATCTGAAGTTGTCCAGGAGATAGCCATTTTGAATCCTTTAAAAATAAAAGCAGAGGAAATAAGTTACTTGTATATTAGAACATATTTAAGCACCTCTGATACCTTTTCTTGTAGATTGTGATCTGCTACTGGAAAGCACTTGATGAAGAATTCAGCGTTTTACAAAGACAGGTGTCCCAGTAAGCATAAGGCTCAAACCATGTTGGAGAAAGTGTAATCTTCAAAACGTATCACGTCATTGAATAATTTTTTTCTAGTGGCTTCCTCCTGTTGGTTCAAGGTGCTATGATTCTTTAGGCTGCTGTTATTAATTCATTGATGTGATTCTGATAGTGGAAATAAATAGTAGCAGCACAAGCATTCCTAGTAAGTGCTTCCCTCCGACCCAGTGTTCCATACCAAATGTCATTTATGAAAGAGGTGCTTCTGCTGCCTTTGGGCACTCCAAAAGTATTACACCTTTGGTAGCATGATTCAAAAAGTTCTGCATGAAACAAGTCAGGAAGGTTTTAATAACCATGCTTTCTGTTTTGGTTTTATAGAATGTTACTCTGCTATCCTCAGTTTCTCTTAGGTGTTTCTTAAAGCACTTGTCACACTAATTGTAGTGAATTAACACCCATAATAGTAATTTAATGATTATTTTTGTCTCACTAGAATTCTTAGTGCTCAAAGGGTAGTTTTGTCTGGAATTTTTCTAACAATGGCTTTAAAGAGTTTGGATATTTTCTATATCAGATAATTTGCATTAATTATTTAATATTGAATATATATATTGCTGTGTGCAAAATGGTGATCATGTTGTGCTCAATTTTCTGAAAGAGAAGAAAATTCAAGTAAATTCTCTAATGAATATGACACAGTTTAGAAGCATTAAATTTTCAGCAGAAAATTTTAATGTGTTGGAAGTTCATAGGTACTACCATTATTTTCTTTTTCAGTTTTGAAGGCCATTCTTTCTAGGGTGACATTTTCTTTGCCTCAAAACAGAAATCTGTCGCCTACTGCGTTTTCCTTCTTGCTTTTCAGAGGGTCTGTTTAGTGATGATCTCCTGCAGTTTTGCAAATATGTACAGCTTTAATGCTTGCAAATAAGATTCTTACGTCATCTGCTGTTATTTTCAACAAAACTGAGTAGGAACGCATATGTGGCTTTATGTGATTTGTATCTCCCTCGTTTGTCCCTGTCCTTAGGCAGACTGGTTGTATGTACTCTGGCCTGAAGACTGTTTTGAATTGTGCTCAGCAACCCATTCAACAGAGCAGAAGGAAAGCCCTCTTTTGTGCCTAGTATATAACAAGTTACCTGAGAGGCAGACATGACTCAAGATGTCTTATACTTTATCCGTCTGCCCCTATGAGCGTCACGCTTGGATTAAAATGTCAGTGTTGCACAGTATTATGTAAGTTGGCATGCATCATATCTTCTGCAGGGAGTCCTTAGACTGCCTGAGCAGTTCTGGTAGCATGGATATATTCTACAAGTGCTAGGTCTTGTGATTGTTTCTAAATCAGCATTGCTGGAAATGGCGAAGGAGATGGAGACCTTGTGACTGTTTAACTCTCTCCTTCTAGAGAGCTCTTGAAAACATCTTAAGTCTTGAGATGTGAGAGTTACTGATAGTCTTAAAAGTGCTTCTAACTCTTCCTCCGCTTCTTGAACACACAAAAAATCCTAACCACCACAGGAGCTCTAGAAGAGGCTGGCAAAAACATGTGCTGGCTGAGAGCAGGTATGTAATCTGGATTAGGGTTGTTCAAATGTTCTCTTAAACATCATTAACCTATTCTCAGTGATCAGTCTTGGCTGGATGAGTGCTACAACGTTCTGCCACTTTTAGAAAACTTAAAACTGACTATGCTGTCTCAATAACTTTTGAAAAAGGAAGCATCTCTAATAAAGTACATGCATATATTAGAATAATTTTAAGAAGATGTTTGTCATAATTATGAATAGGAAGATCTCAGAAAAAGATATTACAATACACAATTTGCATCCTTACAACTCGGCAGCTCAATGAAACTTTTCTCTGTCAAGTATTAAAAGAATGCAAGTTCATATTATGAATTTTTAAGGAAATAGAAAAAATGCAACTTCTGAGCTATCCTAAAAGTCTGCCTTAAACTGTAAACAGACTTTTTAACATTCCTAAGTTTTTTTTTCTTAAAATAAGTTCTCGCAGTAATGCTGTGGTTAAATGGTGCAAATTTGCTGAAATATTTAACCTAGAGTACAATTGTCTGCCATGGGTATTCAGCTGTTTTAATTTTTGCCCAGGAAAGCCTTGGCTCATGTGCACATATTTACTAAATGAGAACCAGAGAAGAGATGCTTTATACAGTTAGGGTTTTGTTTATCATTGTGAGAAAGCTGTTTCAGGTGCATCAGAGAAACTATGTATGCACCTATTGTTGCAGGCAAGGTTCTGGACACCCAGGTGCACCCAAAGAAGTGGTTTGTATGAGAGGGATGTGTACAAGGATTGAAAAGAGAAAATGCAGTCTAATTCCAGCCTGCTGTAGGGGTGAAGCCAAAATCTAATCTAATTTTGCACTAAAGAAATTGCAGAATATCTTAGCAGAATTTGGCCAGGTAGTTCACAGGCCTTCCATGCACTTTGCACAGGATCCACCAGTAATTCTGGCAGGATGAAATGTGATGAAGTGCATGCTTTCCACTCAGCAGCAGCTGAAGAGGCTTAATGTGGAACCTAATTATCTCCTCCAGCTGTGACCAAGCAGCCAGTTAGAAACAGCTGCTGTGAGAGACAGTGTGGGCAGCAGGTGGAGTAGTTGTGTGATACAGGTGAAAGAAGCTTCAAAAAGAGAAATATCTAGAGGAAAAAGCCATGCAGCAATGGGTAGGAACAGCATGGGCAAATGGCAAAGGAAGGAAAAAATGGTCCTTGGTTATTGAACAAGAACAGAGAGGAGAGTCTGGAACTAAAGGTTCATTTCTTCTCTCTCATATGGAAGGGGAAGCGAGAGCTGCAGAGCTGAGGGTCCAAGGATTCCTGTGTTCGAGATTAGAGAGACACTGTGCAGTGCATATGACCCCTCTGGTCTTTGGGTTATGATTTTAAACACCACTTTCTCCTGCTCTGCTTTCAGGCCCACACTCTCTTGATGGGAAGACAGGTGATCAAGTGACATCTATACCAGGTCTAGCAGTTCTCATACCACGGATTCTGTTGTGCTTGATGCCATATCCTTTTTCAGTGATGTAAATACAGAGTGCACCAGAAGAACTTTATATGGGTAAGTGATTCTGAGAAGGTGGGTCAGCCAACAAAACTTGGACAAACATTTCTATTTGGAAAGTTGTATGGGGAGGTTACTGAACTAAATCGGCAGTTAGTCTGACTTAGATCTCGGCATCTTGGAGGACAGCTGAAGAGAAGCTACTAAACTTGTGATTTTGCAGACTTCATTTACTTACCCCAGCAAATAGGAAACATTTGATGCATACTTCCTACAGTCTGTTTCCCTGTAACATTTACTCTTTTGGAAAGCTTTGTTAGGCATGGTCTTTACACTGTGAAAGGTTCCTCTTACTTGAAAAACAAATCTGTTATTTATTCAAAACAAGATCTTGCTAATTTCCAAGGCTGCAGATGCAATATCATAGGGAGCAAGACTGACAGCAGAGCTATGCAGACTATAACATCATAAAGTCATTACACTTTTATTAACAACTGGGGCAAAAAAGAAGGCAGTTCCCTTTTATTTTTCCTCCCAAACCTGCTGGTGGCTGGGAATGCAGTTTGTACTGTGTGTGCTTTCTGAAAGGATAGATGTGCTGGATTCATCCTCCACTTAGGAACTGCTACCACTTCTTCCAATCACTTCAGTAAAGAATATGAGGGGAATGGTATCTAACTCATAGAAAAGATGTGTAAGAAGCTGCTGTGCTAAAAGATTGGGTAATGTTTATAGTCTGCTCAGCATTTTGCCACTTGCTTTATGGCTATATTAAGTGCTTATTAAGTGTCTTAGTTTAACGTCATACACACTGTCTTTATAATACATGTTTGGATTTCATGTGTTATCTCTGTGGCACGTAATAAGTATGCATAATAACCTAATCATTTCTATGTAAATGATAAATCACAAGATGAATAGCTTTAACAGTTTGAAAGAAAATAAAAAATATATAATTTATAAAGGAGATTCTTCTACAGGAGATTATGGACAGGCATAATAAAAAATAAAAAGTGTTCTCATTTCTGGGTATGAGGTTTTTAAACAGCCCCTTCTGCAACAACTGGATTTTCATGTTCAGTCAGGGCACTGTAGTGTGCTGGTACCTTACTTCCACTCACATTTCTTTCCTCTCTATATCAGCAAGAGTGAGAGGAAGCATTTTTGAGGAAAGTACTTGGGACAAAAGGATTCTAAAGAGCTGATGGATTTATATAGGTTACCTTTGCCATCATAGACATATTCTTTAAAGCTCTGAAGTACAACTAGCTGAACACGAGCAGACTGTTCAGCCTCTGGAGAACCCCATTGCCTTCAGGCGTAATCAGCTTGGGCACAGCAATTTGACCCTAAAGTGAACTTCTGAGCACAGGCAAGGAAATACCACCATCTTTATCCCATTGCTTCGGTTCTAAGTGCGTGATTGTGAGAATGAGAAAAGCCAGAGTGAATTAAAGCAATCTAAACAGCGACACCAGCAAAATTTCCCTTTATTTAACACACTATTCTTCCACTGTATTTATCAATTCTTTTTTACTCTTCATGTCTTACTAAACCTAAACTGAAAGATCAGAGGAAAAAAAATAAAAAGGGAGGGAGGGATCAAGTAAATTTTCTCTCACTGAAAGGGATGACAAAGTTCCCATTGACTTAAATGAGTGCATCTCCTTTTGTGCTTTACTTTGAATCAGGAGTGTGCTTTTGAAAAAAATTTTATCATCACCACTTACTGTGCTTTGGTTCACATGATGGAAGTGATCATAGAGACACAAACTGAGTTCCTTTTGAGTTAGACTGAACTTAAGGGCACATTCCAGAAGTACACCTAATACACTTCAAACAAACATTCAGACCATGGGATGAGAGAAGGGCTAATCTGAAATGAAAATACTGTCAAATGGATGTAGTGTGGATATGAAGTTCTGTGCACCACTGTTTCATTTTGTAAGTCTTCTGCTAGACCACATTATTTGCAAATACAGAGGTGACCAGTGAATCCAGGATTGGTCTATGTATTCTTTGTTTTGAAAGGCACTGTGCTCTTCAGTGCTTTAATAGCTTCCTTAAAAAATTTTGACTGTTGTGATGGCTTACAGAAATGGGGAGCAATTCAGTTGAGATTTAATATGAAATTGAAATTATGAGAAGGAAAGAAATATCTGAAATTAACTTAAGACTGATTCATCTTCTGAGTTTAAAAATACTGTGGATTATAATTTAGAGGGCTCTTGTATGGAATTGTTAGTACCAAGTACCGTGCTTGACTGGTTTAAAACATAAACGTCTTAGAGAAGATGACATTTTCAGGATGCATGTCTGTAGAACCAATTTATCACCATAGATTAAATGCTCTGCTTAGAGTTAAATAGCTAGGCCGTATTTACCCTCCTTCTAAAACTGTAATCATATCTTGTGAAGCTTCATTATTTAGTTTTGAGGGGGTTTCTAAATGAAAATTTGAAAGGAAGACTTGGACAGCTCTTTTGTGACAGGGAACAGGAACATGGTATGTGGGTTTGTGTGTTATATTAACTTTGTGCAGTCTTACAGCACATGGCTTTTTAATTGTGACCACTTAAAAATATATTATTAGTGATCTGAATTAATTAGAGATAATGTAAAAATCAAGGGCATAAAAAGACATGTCACATAGCATGTGTTTGCTCATTAGATATGACAGTAACTCTGCAGGGGAAATTAATATTGATATAAATATTGAAACAGAAATACACTGGAGAGGAAGAGAGGCTGAGCACTGTTCTTTGCCAGCATTTATAATGGGAAAATAAAACAGAAGTTAATATTGACTACAACTTCTCATACACTAAGCATGTTCTGTGGCTCAGTAGGTTCCTCCCAGTACCGTTTGATTTCTCTGAGACAAATGGTGATTCCAGTAATACTGCTATGCTTCAGGCAAGGAAGACTCCATAACTGCGTCATTTTTCCTAGCTACCATTATACTACAAAATTTGTGTGAAAACTTGGAGTGTGTGCTACAACCTACACAGCCTCTGTGGTGTAAATGAAAGCAGGAGCAGTCAGTATACATAGTAAGTATTACACAAATTTCTCCATTCAATTTGCTGGCTCTATTTGTCGGGTAAGCAGATCTGTTGCTATTTCAGTGCTATTTGCTCTCTCTGGTAGGAAGCCAGCAGTTCTTGTTTACTGGGAGTAGGGCAGTGGGCTGTTGTGCCAAGTGTGTACTTTTTTTGTTGTTTAGTTTTTAACTGAGTGAATTTAGAGCTGTACCAAAACGTATATTTAAGTTGCGTTTCAGAAGTATTTGCAAATGTTTTGACTAGCAGAAGTTTGTCTTTTGTCACTGTAATTGGGTAAAGCCTGGCTTTTTTTTTTTTAAATGTAAAAAAATGTTAAGTAGTTAAATAGTTAAGAATATGAAGCGTATTGTAAATCAGTGATGTGATGCTAATCTTGTCTGGTTACTGCCTGTAAGAAGTGCCTCATCTCCATTGGGACTCTCCAGTAGGACAGTAAATGGGACACAATGTGCTGATATGGTTTCCTATCATTCTCCTCAGTTTCTTTCCTTTGTTCCTGCTTCTGTCTTTCTGAAACTTGAATCAGATATAAGGAACTCCCACTACAAAAGTTCCTGTACTGACATCACTGGGGAGCTGTGAACTAACTGCATGCCATCAGCAGACTCCTAGTTTAGATGCAGCTGTGCTGACTAGTGCCTTTGCTGGCTTAGTTTATAGTAGCTGGCAATTTATGACCACCTGCTAGATAGACCACAGAAAAGCTCTTATGTATGCGGTATCTCCAATAGAAGGGCCTGTTGCTTTAGCTATGCTACAATCACTGTTAGGGATTAAAACTTGACCAGTGCATGAAGTCTTTAGGATTTTAAGTGCCTTGAAGTAAGGAAGTTTTGGCTTTTTTCTCTTTGTGTTTATATAGCATTCCCTAGTACCATGGGGGACCTGGCTTCTGCGTTTTGCAGTGATATTCCAAACACGTGCTGGTTACATGCAAAAAATACCATTCTAGTAGTGAATAGAAAGATAACCCTCTGACCTTTCTCCCATGTCTGGTGATGGCCCGTGACCTAAAAGGTCAGGTCAGTTGATCAGAGCCACTACAATTGGAGCGCCAGTTTTCTGGATATGAGGATCTAAATAAAAACTTGCAAGTATCATTATTCTCTCAGTGTAGCCCAAAATTATTTGCCAACAGGCTGGTCTTCAATTTTGCCTTTCGGATTTGTTCCAAAGGATTGTGGAGAAACTTAATACTTTCTCTAATGTTCATTCTTGCATTCTTCTTGTTGTTGGGTTTTGGGGGCTTTTTTAGGTTTTGGGTTTTTTTTTTTTTCTTTAATAAAAACAGAACCTGTATTCTTTGTCGGTCACTAGCAAGTAGAGCGCCTTATTTATGTTAAGGATAAAGTTATATGAATGTTGAAATGAAATCCTATGTATGTTAATCTGCTGTTTGAGCTTCTGAATGTTATGACCAGGATGTTTTTTCTTCTGTTAAAAAATAGAAAATGAAAATTGAGCTACCAGCTGAAAGTTTCTACAGTGCAAGTGAGATACTTCAGCAGCATAAGCAACTCTGTTACCTCTGTCCTCTTTCTAGTAGATTGGAAGGTGCATGCCTAGTCTTAATAGCAAAACCATGGGTCATGGCCACAGTTGAATTCAACAAGTTCTTAATTTGTTGTAATTTATGCTGCTGGAATAATAATGGAGTATATACTTTGTGATCAAAGGGGTACAGATTGCTGAGCTGGCTCAAAATTCATTTCACAGAAATAGCAGGAGTGCTTAGTGTGTGAAAATTTCTGTCATTCTTGTGGGGTGGAACACTGACTGACAATAACTGGCTTATTAATGGCAAATTTGAGACCCTTCTGATAACACAATTGAATTCTGAGATCTTTGTTTGTTTTTTTTAAACAGAGGTTACTTTTGTGGCTTATGGGTAAAGTCATGTGATATTACTCAAATTCATGAATTATGTGAAATTGCCCTGTAAGCTCAGAAAGGTCAGCAGTGTCCTTATGAGCGCTGTTTGAGGACAGGCTGTACATTCCGTATACTTGGAGAGGGAGAAGATTATTCTGTGTTTCCTTTCCTTTCTTCCCGTTCATGTCTTTTTACAAACAGCTCTTATGATCCAACTTATATGTCTATCAATATCCTAATAAACTGGAGGAGTTGAAACTTTGCAAAACAGATTCTGATATCCTTTTAACAGAATGGAGGGAAATTAAGGTATATTTTGTTGTTGCTTATATCAGAGTAGTTTTCTGTTTTGAGGATTGCCATTGCTGGCTCACATCCTCAGTGTTTGCAGAAGACAAAACAGGTAGTTCTGTCATTCTCAAAAGAAGCCTGGGAACTCTAGGCCACTGTGGTCATTCTGCTGGCAACCAGAGAAGACGCTGTTGCTCAGCTGTGGAGAGCTGGCTCAGGTCTGGATAGAGGGAAACGTGTAGAGCCTTTTAGATGTCATAATTTTTTGTGTTCTATCATTCAGCATCCTAGTGTGTAATAGATCTGTAGAAATTTCTCATTGGTGATTACTATAAAGTAGCTAAAGCCTGCGAAAGTGATTAGAATCAAGGATTGTCATGGCAAAAAGGGAGCTCTAATAGGGGAAAAAATTGTGCATCTGTGTACGTACAAGTATATGTACATACAAGTGAGCATGCATGCTCTAGTTACCTCAAAAATATCCTACATATGTAGTGTCTGTCAGCTTTGGTATAGCTGCAAGGACTGTTTATTTATTCTGTTGATTACCAGTGTAGAGAGGCCTATGTAGCACTGCCAAAAGTTATTTCAAAGCAAGTAGTATGCACTCTACTTAGATGTTAGTGACCACTCTTTTGCTAGTGTTTAGCCTTTACAGATAAGCCTGGAATTAACAGGATTGTAGGAAATTATTTTTTTGAGACAACTTGAATTCAGAAGCCAATAGTGGTATACAGGTACTGACCTGGAAGTCAAGGAAAACACTGTTTTATTAGTGGTGAAAACTGGATGCAGTTTCCACCTTTGGCAGTGAATGAAATCACAAACGTGGGTTTCTCTTTCCATGCAGGAGGATGAGGTATAAATCATTTTGGATATTGCTCCTAAACTGAACACAAGAGTCTGCAACATTTTATGGAGATAATAAAAATTAAGGAGGTATTATATGTGATGCATATCAATCCATCAGCATCTAGCTGTGATATGATTGTGTGTATTTGACACAAGTTGACAACCTTTCCTACTGGGTTTCACTGTTCAAGAAAAGTCAATGATTTGGGGCCCCACAGCAGAAGATATATTTGTGCTGTATGAACATTATACCAGTTATCCAGTTTATGCTGGGAATTTAATTGTAAAAATGTGGATTTTCAGAAAATAATGCATATACAAATCTTTCTAACAAGAGAGAAAAATTGATTTTACTGGCTGTGCTGAAATTTTCAAACGTTAGAAGTTGGTACATGCAAACTGAGCTGTGTATTTTTCATTTGATTCCAGTGCATGCTTATTGTTTAATAGAATTTTCTTTATAGGCATGCTGTATATTTTATTACTAGAGGGTGGGAGTGTATACTGTATTTTGCAGATCAAGTATCACAGACACTTAATTTTAGAATAGGCAAGTATATCCAGACGTAAATACGGTCATACTATTTTTATTGTATGGTACCTTACCAAACCCTTTTTTCTTAACCCTGAAAAATGGTTTATGATTTGATATATTGGCCTGTGGCAACCAGTGCTATTCATGTCAAAGGAAATGACAGCAAATGGAGAGGAAAACATGCCAACATGCTTCAGTGCAGTTGCTACCTAATGTGTATTCATAGAGGTATATAGCACTAATGGAGGCAAATAAAAATGGCAGGATAGCTAATGAGCAGTAGGTAGACAATAGCCAAATGATAAAATGGATCAAGAAAGAATCATCTATCCAGAAAAGCAATATGTTCTTCAAAATAGCATAGCAGTCGGATCAGGGCAGGGGAGACTTCAGAGCACTAATGGACAAGGTCAGTTAAGAATCTTGCTGGGAACTGTAATAATGGGGTTATGAAATTCCTTATATCAAAAGAACTTTAGGTTAAGTCCTAAGGACCTCATCCAATCATTATGCGAAAAAAAATCTCTTTTAGCTAAATATCAAAGTCTTTGGATGATTTTACTTCCACTTCTAAGAGTGGAGGAGCTGATGCTTATATACCAGTCCTTTGCCCTTGCACCCTGAGGCTCAAGGCTCTAGCTTTGCATCCTTGATTCCTGTAGTCTTCAAATGGACAAAAGCATGGTTGGATCTGTCTGGCTGAGTTTTGTTCATTTTCCATAATTTCATTCATTTCAGTAAAATACAAAAGAAAGTATAGCTAATTATGACAGAATAAATATGCAGACATAGAAAACAGATATTTTCATCTAATTTGAAACATCCTTTTAAAAAAGGAGGGTGACCAGTGAACTGGCTAGCTACAGGGTAAATCCTTCTAGGCACAAGGAAGCAATGCCATTACAGGTACCAGACTGCTTGCACAGGTGAGACTTCAACTGGGAAGTATTTATTGCATAAGTCAGTAGTCTTGACTGTGTGGAAAGTGTGAAAGCCTGCACAGTAATGGAATGCTGAAGGAAGGACTACTTTGAGCATGCTGTATTCCCTCCAGATTTCCTGCTTCCTGATTACTGCCTGGAGCCGCTTGAATCAATGTGGGTTAAAGCAGCCTAAGGTTGCTTTAAGTTCCCATGTGACCCAAAGAAGCATTCAGACTGTACTGTAATATATGGATCCATGATCGCTTTCTACTTTGTTTCTTTCAACCACAGCTCTCAAGAAATAAAGCACCTACAACATAATAACTTGTAATGGCATTCTGCCTGGGGATTTACCTCAGCTCTCAGTTATTCGGCTTGAGAAATGTGTACTGGCTGTATATGTTTATATAACATGCTTTGTAAAAGAAAATATCTGAAGAGGAATTATCAAAGTATAAGTAGACTGCTACTGTGTTGGAAACCATTTTCCAGATTCTGCTCTGTTACCAGTGGAGGGCCATCGTGAAGTATGAAGTGGAGTGTTCTGTCTCCAAGATGTACATCAAAGCAGAAGCTGCCCTTTTGAAAATGTGCCAAAGGTACCCCTTAAAGCTGGATTTTTTTGAAAGCACTTGACCTCAGCTCAATGCTAATGCTATTTAAGTTCATGGGAACAGGACCAGGCCAACAGTGAACTCCTCTGAAGGGTTAGTCACCTCCACGTCCCTAGCTTCTACCATTGTGCTACAGAGAGAAGTCTCAAGAGGAGTGTTAGGCAGCTGTTCTGATATATTCTGAGTCCTTTTTAGGACTTTAATAATAGATAACTACAAGTCACTCTGAACTCTGCTGTTCATAAACCATTTAAGCTGTGTTCTAGCAGTTTATGCCATTTCTGAACTCGGTGAAATACAACCTTTCTTCAGTTACCAAGGTGGCTGGTAGCTAGTCTTTTTAGTCTATTTCATGGAATGTTCTATTTAAGAGGGTTTAAGCAGATTTTTTTAAACTAACTGGGGGAGGAAAAACCACCAAACCACCTCAGCCCAAACTTCCAGAAACTATTCTCATTTGAACCTCCTGTAATCACTGTATAAACTTTTTTTTTCCTGTCACATAAATTGAAAGAGGGAACAAAGTATTGTGGTAGCAATATTTCATTCTTAAGAGGAGAGAACAAGGAAGGGTAAGAAGAGGTAGTTTCTAAAACCTTATGACAGTCTGCAAATCTTACAAGTGAACAACTGAATACCTTTTCTCCTTGAAGGCCAACTGGCTCTTGTCTAATCTCTCATGTTTTTATGTGTTCCTGTAATGGGATCCCTTTTAAATGGTGTAGCGTCCAGCTCTTACTGTTTTTTTGACCAGGCTCATATATCGTGGCTTCTTTTTGTTCCAGCTGCTTTAACTGATCATCTATCAGAATGTAAAGCAGCACTAAACAAGAAAATCCTTTGTCACTGCAATCACTCCCTCCACCACTCAACCTGTATCATCAGTAGTATGAAACATTAGTATCATCAGTAGGATGAAACTTGTTTTAATGTCCCCTCTATTTTTCCTGTGCTAGTGCTCACTTACGCTCTGTCACACATGCTCTCTCCCTCTCTCCTTCTGAATTCTGTCTCCCACAGTGCTGTATAAAATCATAAATGCAGCAAGAAGAGTTTAGATACCTAATTAAGACTCTCTTCCTTTGCGCATTCATCTAAGACTCACTGGTTTTCTTTCTCCTTTGGCCCAGGTACTGTTTTTAAAATGGTCAAAGCTTCCTAGGGAGTTTTATGGAAATTTTCTTGTATAAGGAGTAGTTTCTTGTCTCTGTCAGTTTAAATAAATTAGACTTTTAAATTTACAATATTGCCATTTATTTTTAATATGTAAGACACCGTGCTTTGTGAAGGAGAAAACTGCAGCTTTTAATTACTTAGTATTTGTTTAATTTCCTAGTAATCACTACAGCAAATTCTGGTGTGTCATAGCATATTTACTTTCATTTTTTACCTTATTTCCTATATTTGAGTTAGAAATGTATTATTTTGCCTTTTGCACTGTCATTCTGGAGTTCTCAACCATGTGGTAATGTTGGCAGGATTTTTGAATAATGAGCATTGTCTCTTAAGGCAAATAGACTTGTATTGTGTTCTGAAACGTTATCATCCCTTCTTAAGAAATATGTAAAATAATGTCATGAAATAAAGTTCTTTGGCAGGACCTTGTTGCACAACTCTTACAAATGTGAACAAATGTGATAAGGTGAACAAATGTGAGATGAGGACCTGCTATGATCAGAGTATATGTAAACTCAGTGCAAAGGGCAGAGCCTGGGAGACAGTTTATAAAATTCACAGTCAGTCACTGAGTGTGTTTAAAATAATTCAAGGAAAAGGCATAAAACTCCAGAATTAAAAACAAACAGGCAACTAACACACAAAAAAAACCCCAAAACCAAAAACCCCAACAACAAACAAACCACCCAGAAAATGAGTGAGGTTTTTTCATTATCTACTGTCAGATCTTTCTACAGGAAAGCTCTGGAAGCTTTCATATAGATTGGATTGTCATAGTCTCATTAAAGGTACCATGAATGGTGCATTTCAAGGAGAGCCTCAAATTAGTGTTGCATTAGCTGCTTATGGAGTGTCATGATGTACTTAGAAATTGAGCTCCAGGGGGATGCATGACTCCAATTGTGAGTACTCAAGATTTATGCAGTCCAGAAAACAGCCTCAACCTACACAGCAAGGCTTGCAGGTTATGTTTCTCTAATAAATTTAGGAAGAATACTGTTTAATTTTACATACTAGTAGAGAAGATAAGATTCTTGTGACTCTTTAGCTGCAGTACAGAAGAGGCTGACAAGTGTAGGGAGCTATACTTTAAAAAACACGTTATTGGAGGCAGTAGTATGAAAGCCTGGAACGAACAAACTTTTTCTGAAACTCAGTGAAGTTCATAGTAATGTGTGGTGAGTAGTGAATAGGACGTTGCCAATAGGAAAATGGAGATTAGTTTAGCGGTGCTCTACAACTTAAGTACTGTGAGATGAGATAACAAGACACAAAACATTTTCAGAGAGGATATTGGTACAGTCATCAGGCGATAGTATAACTGAGATTGGGACTAAATACAGGTGAGGAGTGCATTGCTTGGAAGGCACTCTTCAGCCCAATTTAAATGGCACCATAGAGCCAAGTCCGGGGCTATACATAGTCTTCTGATTTAAATTATTTTAAATACCTCTCTCTCCTCGGATTGAATACGTACAATAATGCCCAAGCTTGTCTGGTTGGGACAGAGACTCTTCAGAAAGTGAGTTAAAATGTTAAAAGAATATGACTAATTAAATTGATATTAAAAATAAAATGGAAGCTATTTAGGCCTAATATATCGAGAGTTGCAGTTGTATTACACTGGTCACAGATACAGTTGTTTGAATAAATGTCTTTAGGATTGCTGTAAGATATGTGAAGAAATGTAGGAAAAAAAGAATTGAAAAGCTTACTTTGGTCATAGAAGTAAAATTTGGTTAAGGAAAAAAAAATATTTCGGAGAGCAAAGCAAAACAGGACCATCATTTTCAAATTATGTAGTTGTTTTGGAGTATTAATTTGACTTTCATGACGTTTTATGACATCTTTACTGGAATATGCTTCCATTAAGCAGCAATCATGCAGGTCAAGTCAATATTGTTAACTATGAGACAGAAAGGTCTGAAAATGGGATTTGTCAATATGCTTTCTAAAATCTCCATGGAATCAGACCAAAAGTTGTAATTAGCACAAGTCAGAGGCCGTCATTGTTAAAAAAGACATCAAAAGGGAACTGGAGTACCTACCATGGTAGTGGCTGACATTATCAGAGGAACCAGGAATTGTCAGAATTCTAAATATGTAAATAAGATAAAGAAAACAAATCAATATGATGTCCAGGGAATTGACATCTCTTCAAGAAAAGGATTTACTGTTTCCCCAGTGGTAACTGATGACTGTAAACCACGGTGCTATTCTGAGAAGCTGTGCTTCCCAGAATATATTCCCAACATAACTTGGAGAAGAGTAAGTAACATTTAGTCCAAACTGTAGGAAGAAGGGAAAGTTGTCCTGAGGATGAGATGCTGCCCAGAAAGGTCTTAGGCAATCCACAATCATGTAGTATGTGAATCTTAGGGTATATTGGGATAAAGCAAAAAAGTCACAGACCACTAAAAATTGATTTGTTTGGTAATGACTGCTTGGAGAAAGTAAATTATATTTGGAAAGTAGGAAAGACATTATTGTTCTTAACTTCTATTTAATTTTATAAAGTTATCCTGAAAATGTACAGTGCTTAGTATCTGATACTTGTTTGGTATCACAGAGCTTATTTGGGGATTTGGCAAGGCAAAATCCCAGTTTTAAGAAGTTAACTTGTAGATCAGCATGGAACTGTTACTATTTTAATATAGGGGTTTTGAGATATTGCAGCAGTAGGGAACAGAGATCTAAAAGTCCCCTCTAATACTGTTAGAAAAAAAAGGTATTAATTCAGATTTCTGGCTAACAGAAGAACACTTCAGAAGCCATTACAGACCACTTAGGAGGAAATGACTGTGTCTGATTACTTAGGATCAAAAAGGAATTATGTTAATTTGAAAACACTGTTAATGGTAATTAAATTGCCTTCCAGTTTCTGAAATTAAAGATAATCTGAGTTGTAGAAACTGAAGTGATTATAGAGGCAACTTTAGAAGGTCTAAATAATTATAGCTTTCAAAAGCTTGAAGTAGGAAGGGGAAGGCTACTTTCTTTTACTTGTTGGCAAAATGATACTTGCAAATTGAGACTTAATAATAGAGGAACATCTACCTTCTCTGTTACTATCTATCCCTAATAGTTGTTATTAGAATGAGGTTGTTTTTAAATTAATATCATACTCTCAGATCTTAATAGCTGCTGCTTTAAATTCAGCTGAGAGATAGAAGTATGGCTCAGAAATAACTACACTAGTATTTGCTGTTAATGTGTCTTCATTTACTGAGAACACTCACCTTCAAATCCATGTTTTGTATGCCCTTTTTTAATCTTTCCTTATTTCTGAGGGGGCATCATATTTTCAAATACTTACGTTCTAATTTAGAAAACTTAAGGTACTTTTATGAAATAAAAGATGATTGTGGTGGCAGGTATGAAATGAAACAGCAGTTGTTGAAGTAACAAAGCTAGTCAGTCATTTGGAGTCCTTAATGCTGTATATGCCTTAGCCCCTCACATGCAGCTACAAAGGGATAATACATAGTAAGTGTCGTTAAGTATCTGAGGTATAGAGGACAGTAGCTATTGTAGTGATAATCCAAATTTCACAACTTCGGGCTTCCGCCACATATGCTAAGTCTGATCTCATAAAAGTGTGTGATGATAGAACTGCTAATGTAGTTGTTTCAGTTAAGCGAGTATTACAATGGTAATTAAAATTACTTGTATTAAAAATGAGTATTAAAAATAACTGGTAAATTTGATTATTACAGTTGTGATAAAAAAATTGCTTACATTGCACTCTGTACGAACTGAATTTCAGGACATTGAGGTTTGGAAGGACTGGAAGAAAAAAAATTAAATGCTCAGTTGAAGGTTCATTTACTGTGAAGAATGAAATTACTTGGTAGAAACAGTGCTTTGGAAATCAAATCTCTGTTCCTTGAAGAAAGAGGGCTAAAGCTGGTTTAAACTTTATTTTGCTCCTCCTTGATTGTGAGCTAAGAGGTGTCCAGCACAACTTATGTGCCAGTTACACCAGCTGCAGTAACTGAAAGGCTCATGCCTTGAGGACTGCTCTGCATGCTTGCACTTTATGCTCAGTATGAAACTTGCAGTGTGCAACTTGGAGTGGAATCTGAGCTTGATGTGAGTTAAGTGAAACCAAATAAAAGGTTTGAGAATAAAGAACTTGTGCTATAAAATTATTTTTTCCAAGTAATTTGCATTAGGTCTCAATTATATAATTGATTATTTATAAGTTACTCCTTTAATCCCTTTTACTTAAAGATCTTTCATCTTATTGTAGTTGACTCTGAAATTCATGTGCGAAAATACAGCTGTGTCTCATTCTCTGCTGATTTCTTGGAATTAATGTGATTCTTGTTCTTGCATTTTTTTGCAAAGAAGTAGGCTTAAGGTAACCTACTACACTGAGGGAATGAACAATTATGCTACACTTGCGAATTCACAAGTTGCATGTCAGTAAGTGGTAGCTCATTCTCAAAGTGCAGTTTGATGTTATTTTTTTCCCCTCCTGCTTTCCCAAAGTCACTTGTTTCTTTTGTGATTCTAATCCAGTTGTGATAGTAGATGGCTAATTACACAGATGCTTTATTTTCATATGAAATACTGTATAAGCAACCAGGTTGAAGTGGATGCAGGGTAGAAATTGTGAGAGTATTTACGGAAGCAGCAATCGGAATGGATATGAAAATCTGTGAACATCATACAGGATTAAATTGCTTATCTTTATTTAAGAATTGCAGATTGCTAATTAAGGACATGATTCTGAAGTGTGGGTGATAACTTAAAGAGTACTGACTCCTCTTATTATGAATAACTAGGTCTTCCTGAACTGCTTATGAGAAGAAACCTCCACATGTAGTATTTTGAGTGGCTGGATAAAATAAAATAACGTTTGCTCTATGAATTAGCATATTGTTTCCCAGAAGAAAAAATGTCCTATTGCGTAATTTACTTTCCTCTGAATTTTTTAGTGTTTCTGCAGCTTTCCTGTCTGCAAGGATGAAAACAGGTATTATCAGATCTGCTTGTTACATGCTCTGTGCCTTGAGCCCTGCCCTTTGCAGAAGATTCTCAGTTCAGAATGTTTGTAGGTATTAACGTTTATTTGTGGTGTAAAATCCTGCAGTTTTCTGTCAGTCAGAGGTGTGCCATTTGTCCAGTGGCTTCAGTCATTAGGTCACAGAATTTTTATAAAACTGTTCATAATTTATATCATGCACCTAAGCAAATTGTAATTAGGTATTTGACCACTTAGTGACACCAGTAGTTTTGAATCCACCTAACCTACTTAGCTGCAGTAAGATCTTATCTTGCCCTCATCCCACTTAGGAGTTTAACAATGTTTGCTGTTATGGCAGGTCTGCTTCAATTTGGTCAGAGTATGTTAAGATGGTCAAGCTGAGAAAATCACAGATCTATTAAAAGTAACAGGCTCAGATACATGGGCTTTGATGTGTGTACCACAGTCCTGCTGAGCCAGCATAGTACACTTGATTTGCGTGTACCCAGCAAATTCATAATCTGAGCACATCAAGGATCCTATATCACTTGTGCTTCTCCTCCAGTATGTCCAGGCACCTATTACACTCACTGCCTGAATGTTCCTCCTGAGTTTTGATTGTTCCATTAAAAAGAAATAGTACACAATGTGAAATCTGGATCCCAGTCAAATTTTGGTAGCATGCTACTTCTGCAGCTTTTTGTATTTAGAGTTTTTACTATTGTAAATTTAGGGATTACGCTTGTTTCAGACTTTGATTTGGATTCTTGTACTCTTCCAAGCCACAAGTCCTTATGCATCTCTGTTCTAAAATGAAAAAAATTGCTTTGATTGTGATTTTAATTGAAGTGATCTTTGCTTATGAGGCTGGGCCAGTTACTGGGAGAGGTGGGGGGGAAGTAAATCACTAGGTATGAGAAACATTTGTCTTCTGTGAAGATTATGAAACTGTTGCTAATTAAGCTAACAAAATCTTACAGTCTCTTCTCTTCCTCTGTCCTTTTAGTCTGTGGCTGTTCTTCATAATGCTTACTCTGTAAATATCCAAAATGTTTATTGATCACCACTAGCAAACTACTCTAATTAACAGTGAAATTCATTAAATAAGTACATGGGAAACAACTCCATCTGGCTGTAGAAAATGAAATGAATATTTGGTAGTTTGTGAATTTCTGATTGCAGTGTAAAACCCATGTGAATAGAAAGTGGTTTTAGAAACATTTGAATCTCATTACCAAAATGTAACATTTTTACATTTAAAGTTATCAAAATTTATCTTGAGGAAAATGAATCTTAAAAGTACTTAATTAGTTCATATGGAACATTATTGTAGAATTACATTGTTCTATAATCAACAAAGAGCAAGTATACTAGATAGTAGATACAGGCCTAGAAAACTGAAGGGGCAGGAAAATGGATTAGGAATGAAAAACCTTATAAATATTCTGATCCTTGCAGAATCACGTAATGTACAGTGAAGAAATATATACATAGAGTGGAGGAGGCTGATAGGCATAGAGAAGGGGCATGTCCTGGTTTCAGCTGGGATAGAGTTAATCGTCTTCCTAGTAGCTGGTACAGTGCTATGTTTTGAGTTCAGTATGTGAAGAACATTGATAACACACTGATGGTTTCAGTTGTTGCTAAGTAATGTTTAGACTAAAGTCAAGGATTTTTCAGCTTCTCATGCCCAGCCAGCGAGAAAGCTGGAGGGGCACAAGGAGTTGGGAGGGGACACAGCCAGGGCAGCTGGCCCAAACTGGCCAAAGGGGTATTCCATACCATGGGACGTCACATCTAGTATAGGAACTGGGGGGAAGTGGGGGCAGGGAATCGCCGCTCGGGGACTGGCTGGGTGTCGATTGGCGGGTGGTGAGCAATTGCCCTGCGCATCATTTGTACATTCCAATCCTTTTATTACTTACTCTTGTCATTTTATTAGTGTTATCATTATCATTATTAGTTTCTTCCTTTCTGTTCTATTAAACCGTTCTTATCTCAACCCACGAGTTTTACTTCTTTTTCCTGATTTTCTCCCCCATCCCACTGGATGGGGGGGGAAGTGAGTGAGCGGCTGCATGGTGCTTAGTTGCTGGCTGGGGTTAAACCACGACAGGCAAAAATCCAGGAAGAAGAATGTTCTTAGAGTAGAGGCAGGGGATTGCTGTTGACGGAGAGGAACAAAAAGTAGAACAAATACAGCAGTAGAAAACAAAATTTTGCTTCAAAGTCCTAAAAATACTTCTTTTGATAATGTTATATTTCTATTAAAAGTATATTATACATCAGCCTTTAAAACTACTATTTTAGGAGGGGTGCTGTATTTCACAGTGTAGACATATCCAGAAATACAAACTTTAGGCAACTGAAGGCAACAGTCTGTCCATACTTAACAGAACCTGTGCTAGGGACACAATTTGAATTCTCAGATGGGTAGTTGGAACATAACATTTGTAATGCAAAGCAGTAATTGGAATTATCCCTTGCTTTCATCTGTTCAGGGTTAATTCAAGGGTTCAGTCATAACCTCTACTGGGGAGAAAAAGAGATCTTGTATTCTCTGGTCGTGCCACATGTAGTTAAAGGAGGATTTGTACGAGGCTTGGTACCTGCCATTCCATGTTTCAGTGCAATTTTCGGAATTCCAAGAGACTGAGAAAATTATGTCTAGACAAAATAGAAATACAACAGATAACCATCAGGCACAAAAAGGTTTAAATCCAGTGCAGTCAGTGATTGCCACAGAGCTTTTATCTGGTGTTAAGTTTATGTAAATAGTCTCATTTTTCTCTAAGTTGAATTTGGTTAGAAAACAGTGTGCCACAATAAGTGAATAAAGCAGACTGTCAGTGTTTAGTTAACTTTAATTTAAAATTGCAGTTTTAACATACCTCATTCTTGCTCCAGTATAATCTAAATTCAGCAGTGTAAGATCTAGCAGAAGAGACAGAATACCTTTAATCTGATAAGATGTTCATGATCTGACAAGGCCTCTAGTCAAATGCAGCATGTTACAAAAATCCTACATAAAGAATGCTAACAAGAGAGTAAAACAGGCAATAGTAAAGCGTTTGTAAGATTTTTTTGGCAAGTTATTTTCTTTTTCTACATTTCTCTGATGTTTTTCTTTAATGTAAGGGACTTCTGCTACTGGAAAAAGAGTGGTAAAGAAATATGGCTGAAATAGAAGATGCTTCTGCCTAAGAACAACAGCTAAGAGGTAATTTAATTGAATTAAAGAGTTCTTGAGGAGTGAGCCATGTGCTACATTAGCCTGAGTATATCTTTTTTTTTAGGATAGTTTTTATATTTCAAAGCTGCATTAACATTAGTCATTGAGTTAAAGGTTCAAGCATAGCCTGGCTGAGGCTAATACAGTGCTTTTAATTCTGTCCTTTGAGTAGTTCAGTGTCCAGAAGGGTTCCTCATTCTGAAGCAATGTTTCCATAGAGTCAGTGTTAGTAATTGTTGGGATAGCTCTGTTAATTGACACTAGCATTAGTTTCTTCTGTTCTTGACATGCTTACAAGTTTTGTCCTATTCAGTATTTCTTTCTTCTTTGAGTTCTTAGTGCCAATATTAGTCTTTTTTTTCCCCTAGTGTTGACTCATTCCTTTGTTTTAATTTACTATGTTCTTCCAGTCTTTCTTCACTGTGTTACTCATAATCATAACTCATTTTCTCTGAATCCATAAATGGCTCCAAGGGACAGGCATTTCTAATAGAGGACATTTCAGAAGTTCAGATTAACGATTCATGAGTGTGCAGGTGAATGCCAAATTGCCAGGTTGCTGCTCCAGCATTTCACTGCTCTGGTAGAATATAGATTTCAAACACATGGGCCCAATACTTCCAGCAAGATGACTTCATAAGGCCATTTTATTTCTTTATCCATTCCTATTTCTGTAAAGTGGCTAAAGCAATATTATTTTTCCAAATTATTTCTGATTTTTTTTTAACTGAGTAATTATTACTTAATGATTACCAGTTAACTTAGAAGACATTGTTTTCAAGAGAGGTCTACTTGCACAGTAGTACAAGTGCTATAAACCTAAAATGAAATACAAATACTGTTGGATACAAGATGTTATTGGAAAAAAAGAGAACTCTCATGGATTTGAAAAAAAAAATGTCTGCTAGCTGAGATTTATAGCATGGGTATGTACAGACGTTATGCAATTCATTCTGAAAGCCATTAGAGGTGTGGTATCTCTTCGTCATAGCATTTGTTGGTAGTGAGAAAGAACTGAAGACAGAGGCTTGTTTTTCGGTAACTCAGTGTTAGAGGTTCTTATTGAAAGTTGCCACAGAATGACAGTTCCCTTTGTCTCTCCCTTAGAACTTGACATCTTTCTTTATGTTAGGAGAAAAAACACAGAGGAACTAACAAAAGATATCGGAGGTAAAAACCAGCATGTTCCATACAGCATGTGCTTAAGCAATATTCAGAAGCATATCTTCGACATTCTGTGATGTTCACTAGGTGAAAGAGTATTTAATTTAGAAATCAGCATTTTCGTTTTTTTATTTATCTACATCTGTCAAAATAAAGCATCTCTGCCTTTTAACAACCGAAGGGCAGATTCCCATTAGTGGAAACTGAGCTAGTGACGTGAATACACAAAGGCAGAGAACACTATCCATTATAGTGACATACTACAGTTCTTAAGGGTATTTATTCGTCTAAAGTTGTAACCAAGTGCATTACAAATCCTAGTAAGGCACCTGGCTATATATTTGGGCATCTAAATACCTTCAGCTGGTAGCAGTAGCAGACAGTTACTCTGTGTGGATCATCTGGAGACAAAGTGGCTGGTAAACAATATACTGTAACAATACAGTAAATTGTACACAAATGCGGTTATCAAAACTGTATATTCTCATAACGTTCTTCAGTGAACAGTAGGGCAATGAAATTAGAATTTCATGCCTCATGAAGACACATTTAGAGCAAAACTGGTCAAAAATATAAAGCAATTTATAAGCAAACGCTGAATTTGGACCGAAGTACACCAAGAGAAAGTAGCACCACCTGAACTCTGTTGTGATTTACTCACTAATCAAAAGCTTTGCAAATACTGCCTCTATTATAGATATTGACTGTTGTATAGCACAACACTATATGCTTAGACTGTGTTTAGTCTAAACACTACTTAGCAACAGCTGAAAACATCAGTGTGTTATCAACTGTTATGTTATTCTCATACTAAATCCAAAACATAATACTCTACCAGCCACTAGAAAGAAAATTAACTCTATCCCAGCTGTAACCAGGACAAGTGTTTATACTAAGTCAAGGATTTTTCAGCTCATGCCCAGCCAGCAAGAAGGCTGGAGGGGCACAAGAAGTTGGGGGGGGACACAGCCAGAACAGCTGACCCAAACTGTCCAAAGGAATATTCCGTACCATATGATGTCATGCCCAGTATGTAAACTAGAGGGAGTTGGCTGGGAGGGGCAGATTGCTGCTCAGGGACTGGCTGAGCATCAGTCAGCGGGTGGTGAGCAACTGCATTGTGCATCACTTGTCTGTCTTGGGTTTTATTTCACTCTCTTTTTGTTATCTTCCTTTTCAGTATTATTACTATATTTTACTCTTTATTTCAGTTATTAAACTGTTCTTATCTCAACCCGTGTGTTTTACTTGGTTTTGATTCTCCTCCCCATCCCACTGCGGGGGTGAGGAGTAAGCGAGCAGCTGCATGGTGCTTAGTTGCTGGCTGGGGTTAAACCATGACAATACCTCTTTTATTTAAGCTATTTTCACCAGTCCTTCTTTGTCATTTATGTTGCTAGTTGAAAACTTCTCTTTTTCTGTTGAGGGTTGACTCCCAACTAAGAATTCACCACAAGACCACCCAGACACAATTGCAATGACCAAATCTGCTTTGTGCACCCAGGCTTTCTTCACAGCTATGTCTGTCACTTGGCCTACTCAGCTGGCTTAGCTGTTCCTGGTGCTGTACCTGAGCTCCTGCGCTGCCCTTGAGCATACATGCTCACACACAAGCCTTTGATATAGAGAGTACTTTGGAAGATTTCCCCTTTGCGTAAAATGTTAACGAAATTGAGAAACAGAAACGTTTATTTTTGTCTTGACTGTTAAAATGTCAATTGCTGCACCCATTCCATTGGAAGTTGTTAACAAATTTAATTGTCTAACCAAATTTCTAGAACTTGGATAACTTTTAAGTCTTTCCCCTCATGTGTGCAATACCATCGTGTATTTTGTTCTACATGATCCCTTTTGTTAAAACACTGTGAACTAAAACTTTTCTGCTCTCCATAAATTTCTTCTTTCAAGAATGTAGTAAGCAGATGTCATCATTGAAGCTTCCCATCAGTCAACCCTTTTAAAACTGTTACTTATCTGTCTTTCTTTATGTGGCACTGACATGCATCTAACCACTGTCTGATTTAGAAGCAGTCACTGAGTAATACTGTCATGAAATTAGAAAATTCTTTAAAATCTTAATCAACCTTAGTTGGTTTATACTTTTTGACTTAGTTTGACAAGACGTCTGTTAAGAGATAATAGGCATTTACTTACTGAATGAGGTTTTAAAGTCTTTTAAAGTAGAAACAAGTCTACATAGCCATGGAAGTTAGATCTCAAGCTCCTTTCTTTAAGCAAAATAAGTTTGCATTCAGACCATACTCATTAAACTATGCACACAACACAATTTTTGATTTTGAAATAAATGTAGAGTTTAACTAGTATGCACAGTGCTGTTTAAGCCCAGCCAATCAATGCCGTTTCCACCAAGGAGCAGATGTTTTTTCAGCAGTCGTACTCTACTAGGTTGTCTTGGCCACTTCAAGTTAATAGTTTTGAAAACTTATGACTAAACAATTCTAGGATGCCTCTTTCCTACTTATTTATTGTTGCACAATTGTTATTTTATTTGGTTTGTTAATTTAGTTTGTTATCTTTATTTTAATATTGGATTATTATAACATTTTGGTTTTGGAAGCCACTAATGAGACAACATGGTGGCGCTGTAGCATGTTTAAGAAGCCAGCTTAGGGAGCTTCAGTCTTACAAAGTTAGACAAAGTAGTTAAGGATGTTGAGTATCTTGTGTTCATGTGTTTGGCTTTTTGATTTGGCTTGCCCATGCACACAATTCAATTAAGGAATATTCTTCCTGAGAATTCCATCTGTAGATCATCTGATCTTCCACATCTCATAGTGTGCTGTGGCCAATGTTCCGAAGAGACTGGAGATAAAATTCCGAATCTTAAATTTCAAGTGAAGTAGAGCTTAGGTGTTTTGTAAAGTAGGAGGAATTGTGGCTTCAGAAAGTGGGTTAACTGGTCTGTATACACAGATCTAAAACAATCTCTCTCGACTGAAATAAGAGCTTCTCCCATAAAAATCTAATTTCCCTGTTTTAAATATCACTTTAAAGGAAAATGTGTTACTTGTTCTTGAAAAAGCATTTCATCTTTTTGAGGGTTCAGAATCATACTTGTCTGGAGGTTGATGCTTCATGTAATAATGAAGTGTTTGCTATGAAATATACTTCCAAGTTTTTTTCTCATTGCGTTTTGTTCTTCAGTTCTGATAGTCTATATATCTGTGTAGACTAAGGAGGAAGAGAAGAAAGGACAGCACTGAGTTATCCCTTGGTAAGCTGTTTTTGTAATGACTTGATTCAGTTTCTCATTCTGAAATAGCTCACTGTCATCAGTTTCAAAGTCATTTAATGGCTCTACTAGATCTAAATCAAAGTTGATGTTCATATTTTTTCATGGTAGTTGTACAAGTCTTGAGTCAGCATTGGTTCTGGATGAATGCATGAATGATATATAGTGGCTTGAACCCACCTAGGAAATGGTTAACTGCTTTCGCTTATGACAAAGAACAGCAGCTTTATTTTCCTCTGCCTGCTAGAGGCCAGTGAGGTGTCAGCTTTTACCTGTTGGAGTCTTGATTTTGAAATGTAGTATAACGTTTAGTAATCAGTAAAAGTATTCAGTAAAACATTTAAACATGCACCTCTGTGAAGATGTATGATGTTATGTATGCTGCGTGTATGATTCAGTGAAAACAGACTATGGTCGGTAACTATGGTCGGAAGAAAGGGTAAGATTCTGGAAGGAGAAGGCAGTGATATGAAAGGTGAGGAAGTAAATAAGGAAAGAAGAAAGAGCAGGGTAGCAGCTAGAGTAGCAGGCAAGTAGCTCAAGGAAGTTACACTTCGAGGGAGGAGGTGAGGACAGCAAAAATAACGAAATAAGAAGAGGTGGTGCCAGGGTTATGAAAGAGGGAATGGAAAGGAGGTAGTAAAGGAAAAGCTTGATCATCAGCAAAACCTGAAAGGACAAAATCAGGGCCAAATGCCTCACTAAAATAAGTTAAAAACAGTTTTGTTCTGTATTATTTGAAAGGAGTGGTGGGCCTGTGCAAGCTGAGTGCCCATTCTGTGCTGTAATTTATATTAAGACACTTCTTCCGATTCAATCTCAGAAGCTGATAAATCAGACAGACTACAGAAAACAGGCCATTAGCAAGAAAAGCAGTGGCTTTCTGTGTCTGGAGGCAAGTGGAGTTACTACTCGACACCTTAGGAGGTGTCAGGAATTTCTTTTTCTGCTTCTCCTTTTCCCCTATTTCCCTCCCCCCTCTATAGTTTTTGGTTTTTTTCACCTGGTGTGGAGTACAATGCTTTGTGAGGAACTGGGATTTAATAACTGTCTAGCTTCAGGTCAAGTTGCAACCTGAATTTGGTTTATTAGCTGATCCTGGACCCCTCTCTTTCTTGTCTAATTTTCCTAGCTCCATGCACTAAGTCTATTCTTAAGTTTAAGTTTGCCGTATTTGTTTTTTCTATCCTTTCTCTTCCCATCTTACAGAGGTGTTGAAGGTTTACCCTTCAGTCTGGTTTCTGACACTATGTGGAGTTTATCAAAGATCAGTGCTGAGGTGATCTTCTGTTAAGAACATAAAAGAATGAAAAAAGAGCAAATTGTTTAGATTTGCACATAATGAAAACAGGAGGTGAAATGGGATCCAGAGCGATCCAGAGGCTGGGCAAGTAATTTTTATGGCTTCAGTGTTTGAAATGGGAAGTAATGAGTCTGGTAGAGAATAATTATCTTTTATTACTGCTTTGTAAGTATTCACAACTGCACCACTCTGCTCCAAGGCTGGATTATGGTGGATAATCTAATCCTAAATTAAAGCACGCAGGATTAAGTTAAATTTGAGCACATGAAGTTTTGCACAGGTCAGGAGGACAGTTAATAAAATGCTGAGAAGATTACTCCCAGACTTTTATTACATTGTCCATTGAAAAATAAGGGAATGGTCTAGAAAGGAGGAATAAAGTTGATAAATCCTAAATCTATTTTATTGGAAAAACAAGATATGGGTAAGAGAAGGAAAGAATATTTGTACTTCTATGAAGGTACAAATGTATTTCAATTTCATTTAAAATAGTCACTATGGGGACAGAATGGGAGAGAAGGTATACTTAAGGTGTTTGATAATTTTAATATACTCAATACTGATTTATTGTGCTGAACAGAGCTTAGTGACACATGAGGTCCTTGAGATAATTACTAGAGTATTGGTACAATGAGCAGCTGTTAAAACTTTGTTTTGTCTTCAGTTGAGCTTAAAAGTACTATAATCCTAGACTGATCTTGCAGATCTCACTGAAACTCCCTGGAGAGAAAGGTAGAGGAGAGTTACAGTAAGAATAAAGAGTCAAGTCACCTAGGATTTCAATCTTTTACACATGTGCAGCTGCCTTAATAACGTGAAACCACTTCTTTATCTTAGATTGATATTATGAGGAGTATTTATTAGTACTGATAGGATTTAAACCATTCCATAAATACTGTTACCAGGCAAAAGTAGAATACTTGGGCATTTTGCAATTATATGAACAATATATTATATCACAGTTCAGTTTGTGTTTTACTTCAGTGATTTTTTTTTAATTCATATTTGTATTAATTGTTTTTAATGTACAGTATTTTTCATCTTCATCAGTTATCTCTTGAGAGCGTACTTCTATTCATCTTTTCACTTGTGAGCTCTCCAATAACATTTTTAGATTAGGCAGTGCAACATAAATCACTTGAGAATGCAAACAGATTAGACAATTCATTAATAACTTGGATGGTAAAGAAAGAGGAAAAACTTTTTTTTCTATGGCATGGCACTTTGTTTTGAGTAATATTTTACAGTACTTTCTTACTGACATTTCGAAAAAAAAATTGCTAAACCAAAGTCAAATAAGGTGTCCTATGTTTTGGTGTGGTTGCAGTGCCATGATCACTTGAAATAAATACATAGTGGGGTTGCTGCCATACAGGACTGTCCTAGCCTTTTTGCTGCCTTTCTTGTGCTGACACTTTTGTGGTTGTGCAGTCAGACAGTTAAGGGGACTGATTTGGCTTTAAATCATCATGCACCACAGATCTAACCAAACAAACCTCTAGAGTACAATCAGAGTGGGAAGCTGAGAATAGGACTGCCTAATTTGGCAGCAGCCCAAATTTATGTTGTTTTAACAATATCATGAATCAGCCATCTGAGTTAGCTATTTAAGCCTTCAAATAACGTTTCATATGCTTTACTTCAGGTATATTTATAATCTATTAAAACTGATGAGCTTGTTTACATCTTGAGTTTACACACATGTGAGTAAATGCAGCATGGAGGCTTTATTTTGATACATTTGGGAATTCTAGTACAGCTTATTGTTTTTCAGTTCCATTCAAAGCTAAATAGACACCAAGCTTTAAAAGGTAACACAGGTCACTCAGAAAGTAATATCTCGCCTTGATTTTGTTTGGTTGCTGATATAGGTGGTTGTGTGTGCCAAATGCAGTTTTCCACATCTGAAAGAAAGTGCTCTTTAGACAAAGCTAGACCAGTTAAATGTACATTCTTCAAATAATTTTCTCTTATTATGTAGTCCCATGTAAGCTGTTAAAGTTTTGCTAGAAAGTGCTTGTGCTGTTTGCATAGTGGAAGTCATAAGGTGTAGGTAGATATGACCATCTTTATAACTAATAATAATTAAGTATGGACAAAGCAAAAGTCTAATAGGGTTTTTTTACTGCCTACTACTACTTTTTAGCAAGAATAAGACAAAGGACTTAAGGTCTGAAGCTGTAGAAGCAGCCTTTTCTCTTAAACAAATATACCCTCAGACATGACCTCTTCTGTCTTAAGATTGCCCAAATGACATACAGATTTATAAGCTTCACACATCTGTCCGGTACACAGCAATATGTGGAATATCTTATTTTATTCATTTTGCACCTGTACTTGCCCACCTCCCTTTATATTATTTTGAATTTAGTAAGTCTTTGATGTAATCTGATTTTTCTTTCTCATAATGGTCTTGAAAAACTATTGCAGAATTCATGCAAACCTGGCTGGATACTCTGTTCACAGAGAGTAGTTCTCAGTGATCTGCTACTGAATTGGAATTAGTCAGGTTTTCCAGGGGGACTGGCTGGAGGTTTGTACAGCTTTGTATCTTCATTAGTTGTTCAAATAATGGAGTAGAAAGTATGTTTATTATACTTGACACTAGCATGCAGCTGGGAAGAACAGGACAGGTTGGAAGGCAGGTTTGTAACTGAAAAAAAGTTATGACAAATAGGAGAAATGGGTGTACGTTGCGGTTGGAATTTATCAAGCACATAAACAAAGGTACAGGTAGGATTAAGTAGGAAATAAAATTTTGTTTGTTTGTTTGTTTTTAAAGGATCTGATGGTTGAGGCTCCCACACTGAAGCGGAGTCAAAAATACTATGCTGTTGTGGAAAAAACCCCAAATGCAGTACTACATTATATACGTAGTGGTAGCATTTGTGAGACATAAGGTACATAAAAGAAAAAAATCCTTCCAACTCAGCTTAGATGGAGTCATATTCCCAGTTTGAGGGAAAAAAATTTGGGAGGGAGGCACACCACTGGGAGAGGGTCCAGAGGAGACCATAAGAATAGTTCTCTCCCTGCATTTTCTGTAATTCTTCAAAGATAGTTAATGGAATTTCTTTAGCCTAAAGAAGAAAGATGTGAGAAAGTGGAGGAAAGCATAGGAGGAGAACTTAAGTATCTTCAAATATGTAAAAGACTGTTTCTAGCTGAAAAGGCACTACCTGTTCCCACATATCTGTAGTGCTTACATCAAGAAGCATGAACTTAAATTTGAGGAGTAAAGATTCAGGATAGACGCAGATTAAAACTTCATTGTGAGAGGATACAGAAGTCCTTGAAGGGGTTCACTGGGGGAGACAGTAGGGTATCCATAACAGGAGAGTTTTAAACAGTGAAGACAATGTCTGTCAGTAATGACCGGGAGCTGCTGAACCTGCCTTGAGTTCAGGAGATGGCCCAGTTAATAGGGTTCCTTCCTGCTGTATGACCCATATCATTTTAATGTCAAAATATTTACTGTTTTTCCAAACATTAACTTTGCAAGTTATCTAAAATACTCATCCTGTCTTCATGAGTATCTTTCAGAACCACTAGGTACTGGAACATGTAACTATTTCAGACCAACGGGTGAATAAGTTAGGGTGACTTGTCTTTCTAATGAAGCTTGGATGTTACTCCTTTGAATCACGGATTGATCTCAGTGTCCTGGGAAATTTTTCAGGACTGTGCCTTGTCGTGTACTTTCACCTGAATGGGATTTTCTCTGTATCCTTTCGAACTCTGAACCTAGGAACAGACAGACGGTCATCCTGCACTAGAAGACTAATTGCTCTTGTTACTGTGGTAGTAAAACCAATAAATCATTATTCTGTTACAGTCAGTGTTCCATGCTTATTTCTGTTATACATCCCACTCCTACTTCTGTAACAGATCCTAGCTACGTTTAGGTAGGCATGTTAAAAGTATAAATGCCCATCTGTTTGTATACATCCGTAACCTTTCCTATTTAAAAGCCCCCATTTGAGTAATGAGCGTGAATATTGCCTATCAAATATACTTTTTGCCTAGATTTCCTTACAACATGGTATAAGAACCTACTTTGCAACAGCATGTAATGTAAAGGAATCAAAAAGCCACAGCAACAATGGTGTGTTACAGGAATAGGGCAAAAAAGATCAAGGATCATTGCTCTAGATTCTGTTCTTTTAATAGGGAATATGTGCTTTTACTGTTAGGGCAACAAATTGAATAAACTGCTTCATGCAAATATAAATTGTAACAAAAGATACTAAAAAAGCCTGCATAAGTCAGATGCTATTAATTTGTTGTGGAACACTTGGACATCAAATTTAGGGATGAAAATTCAGCATATGAAATGCAATTGTATGCTGTTAATAAATGCAGAGCTGCATAATCCCATTTCATTAGGTGTGAGGGCAGACTTCATAGGGATGTCAGTTCATGAAACTGCACTGCAGTACAGTAGATTAGTCCATTACTGTGCAGGCAGGCTGCCTTCTCACAGCAAAAGAGAACCTCTGTGCATTATCCACCTGGAAATAAGTTGATTTCTCTCAGAATTAAAAAGCCCGTGACTCCGGAAGGAATATACTTATCCATTCCCATAGAAAGTGTAGCAAATAGAATGTTTCCAGCAAGAGAGATAAATGACCATCTGAGGATCACTTTGTGCAAAATCTCAAGGGAATACTTTTCAGGAAGGCATTTTAAGTTCTGTTAAAAACAAAACAAAACAAGCCCGTGTTACCTAGCCTCTTCTTCCAAATATAAAATGTTTGAAAAAGCAAAGGCAGTGTCCAAGTTAATCTCTGTAGAAAAAATTTGGCTGCTTGTTTTAAGAAAAAGTCTTTATAGATAAGAGTGAATTTGAAGATTGTGTTAATGTAATGAGAAGCCTTTAGATCACAATTCTTGATAACATGGATATACACAATTATGTCAGTTTTATTTAAGATAGTGTTTGCACAAATGCTTAGTTTTAAATTCTTAGTTTGATTTCAGTGGAGTTAGTTAAGCATGTGTTTGCTTTCTTTCCTCTCTGGGAACTGCTTTACAAAATCAGAAGTGCAGATATTGTGCCACTGATGAAGGGCAAATGTGCACATAATAAGAAGCATAGAAAGCAAGGTGTTTACAGAGCAAGTTCTGTCAGGCAGAAATAACAAAATTATTACTTTCAAATACTGTTCTGAAATAACTTTTAAAAAGAGTAAAGCAGGAAGTTGGTTTCCCAAGATGTATTCTGGAGGCAAACAGTTCATTGCAAACCATTTGTTACACTGGTTTAGCCTTTTATTTTGTTTGCAAACTGTTTTACAACAGACTTCGAGTTTTACAGTTTTGTTCTCATGAGTTATTCGGCAAATGCCTAATGAGGACAAACTTAATCTTGTGGATTGTTTATTCATTGTGTTTTCCATATGTTTATATGTTCATCTTTTCTGTTGAGGGATTTCATCACATGCTTGAGGACTGTTTTTTTCTGGAAATTATTATATGTAGTGTAGTGCTGGAAAAAAAATACAGAAGCACTAAAATTTTTACTTTCTCTGGGATGGAATCTTTGAGACCTTGCATTCTAAGGATTCTGTAGAACTTTGTTTCATATATATTTTTAAAAATATCTCTGTTTTGTAGCTCTTCACTCTAAAAACTGTTGTTATTAAAACCAGCCTGATGGTGGTGTTAGCAGCTTTCATCTGTATATGGGGCGTATACTTTGTCAGATATAAGCATTCATTTTTAAGAAATGATAGCCAACTACTGTGTCCACACACAAGACACTTTTTATGTTTTGGGTTTGGAGCAGACTTAGAGTCTTCAGATAGTACATATACAGTCTTTGCCCTTTTACCTCCTGCATTCAGTTCTCTTCTGTTGCTTTTTTGCATACTCAGATTTGCAATCTTTCTACTTCCCTACTGACTACGATCGCTGAGACCTTCTCAGCTTTTTGCCACCCTTCTAGTATTCACATAGCCAGCCATGGGAGTGGCCTATCAGGGTTCAAGTGTTGGGTTTGTGGTTTTTTCCAAGGTCTCCATGTTATATTGTTTGTTAATATATTAAACCACCTGCTCACAAACTAGAAAATCTCATCTCTAGTAGCTACCTGGCTCTTGGAAAAGTAATTGTAGAGGGGTGGATGATTAGACCAACTCAGCATTTCAAGTAGGCAACGTGTTAGTGAATATGATTCCTTGCTGTAGCTCTGTTTTGGTTTTGAATATGCCTAGGGTATCTTCTAGGAGGCAGAGAAAAGATTGAATTATATCTATCATTGAAGTGAAATGGGAGTTTGAGACTATTAAGGGTTTTGGAAGCATTACAATTTCTGCACTGATGAAATCCACAATTTCTTTATGAAACCAGTCTTACAGGATGTGCCTAAGCAGTGTGAATGTTTAAAGTGTAATGCTTATTGATTTCAAAACACAACATGACATACGTTGTCTGACTCCCACTCTATATTTATTTCTTTGTAATTGGGAAAAAAGAGGAAGAGGAACAGCAGAACAGGACATGAGTCTACCAGTCTGTCACATAACATATGAGCTGTTCTTTCCCAAATGAAGTCACTCACAAAAATCCATTATCTTACATATGAATAGAAATCAGCCTTTGTGGAAAAGGATGTTAAGGGAGGTCTGTCTCAAAGAATCTCACCAAGATTTTAAGCATGCATCTTTTAAGTATGGAGTGTACCTCTAAATCAGTATTGCCTGATCCTCTCTTGTAGTACAAAGAACAAACATATAAACACAGTTTCAATTACTATTATAACAGGAACAACTATAGGAAATTATTATTTTTTCTAGGATGGAAAAAGTATGATTACTTGAACCCATCAGGTTTCACGCACTCAAGCTTTTTCTGTTCCAAAAATCTGATGAGATGCTTTGAAACTTTAAGCTACGTAAGTTCCATACATGAGAGAGGCTGACTCTAAGATCCTCCATAGGGAAGCAGGATGATTGCAACAAGCAGTACTTGAGCCCTGTCTAAAGACACTTAAATAGCTGTGAGTAATACTAGTAAGAGGACTTCATGTCAGTCCAGAATCTTTCTGCACAGCTGCAACTAAAATTTATCTTAGATTTCTGCACAGAAAATCTAAGAAAAACTAAGGTCTGAGAGAACTGGCTTATAAAAAAATGAAAAAAGTCAGAAAAGAGGCTGTTTTGGACTACTATCAATGCATGCCTATTCTTTCTAGGTGAAGCAGATAATATTACTTAGCTGTGATACATATATGAAAGTAAAGGTTGGATGTCACCCTGATTTTAATCTAAGCCTAGGAAAAAGCCTCTTGTTTGGTTAAAGAACTAGCATCTGCTCAAAGTGCCATCTAAATGTCTGCCCAAATTTGATCCATGTAAATAAACAGAATACAGCAGAGCTTCTGTAAGGTCCGGAATAGCTCAAGGAGCTGAAGACTGACTACATATGTTTTATTATCATCCATTGGTGAAATGTCTGATAGAAATGGCGACCTCTGGAGAGAAGTCATTGATTATTACATTGTGTCCTTTTCTTTCTCCTCTTAATGATAGCCACCCGTGCTAAGCTTATAGGAGCTTGGTAAAATTTTAAGAAAGCATTTTGGTTAGAAATGTTGTTAAGATCAGTTTATCAACTTACAGAATATTTCAGAATTGTTTGGGGTTTTTTTTGTCCCAGGTTTTTAGCACATGGTATTTTTAACACATTGAGTGTTTTTCCAGGAGAGTCAACTTGACTTTCAGCTCTTCTTCATTGCCTTGGCCATGTATAATCCACATAATTCTTTTTTTATAAGTGGGCTTTTTTCTTTTTATTTTCTGTTCTAACTGAAAACTCAGAACTGTGCTCCTTAATCATGGATTTCTATGAGGAAGAGGTTAAAACTCTTACCAGAAACTATTTATTTGCAGGACCCACATTCTTTGTAGTCAGTAGATTTAAGACTGACTGACTTGTGTGGCAATGCAAATTCACAGAAAAGAAATAGTGCAGCAAATTAACGTAAAAATGAAAGCAGAATGATTTTTTTATTGACCTAAATTATGAAAATGAAGATACAAACAGAATCTAATCTTTACATAACTTGTTTTGTTACTACATTCAGTTTAGTTTATGCTTCCTTAAATTTTTAATGTGCTTCAGAGTTTTTAGCTGACAGTTATTGCTTTCATATAGAGACTATCTAGTGAGATCTGAGGTTTGGGAATTTGGTGAAAGAATAGTTTTGAGATTCAGCAGCCCAGCTCTGAGAGCACTTGGGATTGATGGAAGATGCTGCTAAAGTTTAAATATTAAAACTATCATGTGTCTGAGTTTAGATGACAAGAAAGGAAGCCCTCTGTATGGATCTAAGTTGCTGTACAGTACTTTGTGTTCTAGAAGATGATGTAACAATAATTTACATGTAATCTATCAGAATGTTTTCAAACATTTCACTTAAATCCTCCAAATTTTGTGTGGATTTCAGATTTCATGTATGTTTATAAATATACATACATGCAAACAAACATGAATGCACTCACACATGGACATTCATGTTGAACTTAATACTTAAGCAGCAAATTCTGTGGTTTGAGAATCAAAGAATAAGTGGGCTTCTTATGTGTATGCAGCTAAATAGTTCCAAAGACCTGTTGGAGAGTCTAGTTTCAATGTCCAAAGCAAGCATTCACAAATACAAGTATTAGCTGCTGTTCACTACTTCTTCTTCCTTATATATTTATTTCTTTAAAAATCTCTACACTATGCCAGTGCAGATCTTATGATGTCGGGATTACAGGGGACATTACTTTGGTACCAGAGTGCCAAAAGACATGGTTGTATTGTCATTTGGTGACTGGCCTAAGTAGAGGAATTTGTATCAGTTCATCAAGATACCTAAAATAAGTTGTCATCACATTTTTATGTAACTTAGCTCCTAAAAGACCTGTAAATTGCATTGCCTCTTAGGTCCCAAGCAATGGGTCAAATGAATGAATTTTGTTCAGCTTGTAAGTGCTTTAGGACAGCACCTACTAGGTGTCATGTTAGTGAGGAATTTAGCCATTGACTCTGTGGAAACATTGGATCACTTGGCAATGAGGAAGTAAGAGTCATCCTCCTGATTGCCTATATTATGTTTTCTGTGAATAATAGAGATTTAAAAAACCCTAGACAAACAGAACTGATAAGCACAAATTTGCTTCTTGAAAACAGACCTGACAGTAATCCATTTCCTGTTAAGGGACATTGGGGGTTTTTCCATCTTGAAGGGACTAAGCCCAGAGATTCAGCAATCGTTTGGTTAGTAAAACATTAATGCAAGTTATCAGGTTAGCCTGTTAATCATAGTCATGACCCTTTTAAGATTAAAGGGCAAAAAAAATGATGTGCTCTCTATACTACTATACCAGGCATTAATTTCCCTATCACTTAAACTGTCATGACAGTTGATGATGTGCTGGTTGTAAGCAGTTACAACTAAGGTTTTTAGGGAAAATATGGCAAGGAAGTGAAGCAACAGAGTTTACAGCTAGTAAAAACTGAAAGCAAGTGTGCAGCATTTATTCATAATTTGTCAGACATTAGATCAAGAGCTACCAAATCAAAAAATACTGTGGCAAAAGGAGAGATTAAGAAAACTAGCCCTAAAACTGCATCAAATAAAAGCAAAAGAAGCAGGTAGCACATCTAAAACCATAGAGGATCCAAAAAAAGCTGAAATAGAGCATCAGGTGGTAAGAAGACCTAAATATACAAAGGTAAGCTTACACTGATAGCAACAGCAGTTTGCTCACACAACTATACTACAGCCAAATGAACACATAAACAGAAAAAGGGAGGAAATGTACAGTGAGAACAAGTTCTCGGCATTTTTCCAAATACAGTCCACCTCAGAATTCAACTTCCATCACTGTTGAGGGATGGCTGTGCCAAAAAAGCCAATTTCAGTGGTTTATTTAGATCAGCAAACAGAAAAGAAGCAAGGTCTGTGCAATACAACACAGAGTTTTGGATTTTATCTTCACTGGAAGCTTTATTGTGGCTCAGAGGAAATAGCTTGATACTATTAAGGAAAAACAGGCTACGTATGTCAAGCCATGCTGCAGTGTAACTTCTCAACTGGCATCATTTGACTTAGACAAGTATGAGAAACATGTCAGGGAATTATTTTGTACCTACTCTTTACAATCTAATCTAACAATGTCAGAAGTATGGAAGCTGAGGAACTGACTTAGCCCAGAGGCTTTGTTTAAGATTAAATGACAAAATGCTAACTATCAGACAAAAGATAATAATGACATTTGTCTTGCAGGACATTATGTAAGAATGAAAAGATGCTTTTCAGGAATGATTTGCAGGAAGAACTCGTTAGAATTTATATAAAATATATATGGAGGAAAATACTAGGTGATATCCGGGGGGGCGGGGAGGGGCGCAGAAACCCCCCACAAGAAGAAAATCCCAAATGAAATCCAAATCACCAGACATAACAAAGACAGCTTTGTGAATACGGAATAAAATCACTAAAGTTGCCATGGGTAAGCCATTCTTCACAAAAAAGGCCCATGCTCATTAAGAAGATGCTTTCAGTATCATCACTCTGAGAGAAGACATTTACCAAAATGTCTATGTTACCTGTGCTGGTCTTCCTAATGTGTTTCTTGGCTGTCTTGTGATTAAGCCATAGGTCAGGTTCAAATCTCAGGTCAAGGAGAGGTTTCTGGAGGTGTAGGTGGTGGTTTTGGTGTTTGTTTTTGTTTTTTTTTTAACGGAAGAGTAAACCAAGACGTTTAATGAAAATTAATTGTGGTTATCATTTAGCTTCCTAAAATTTAGGAAATTTCCATCATTTTTTTTTCTGCACCCATAAATATCAAAGGGGGGGGAAAAAAAAAGGGTGGAATTTCTAGGAGGAGCAATCCAAATATTCAGATTGTGTTCTCAAAAACAAATAACATGATTAGGTATGTTTATAACTCATCTTTATTCTTAGTCCATGTAAGATGGATAGCTTTATGAAACAAATGTGTTAAAATTCAATGTCCCATTGTAGTACTGGCGACTTTTATCAGACAGTGTTGTCTTTCATTTGAATGTGTTAGAAAGATACTTTGGTGAACCCATCCAGAAGAAAATGTTAACATTCATAGAGGTTTTGGGGGGAAGTTCTGCCAGATTTACAGGAGTTGTAGTTTCGGATTGGTTCATTTTCTTTTTCACTGTTTTGGACAAACTGAAGAAAGTGGGCTGCGCACTGAACTAGATTGTCTTTTGAGGATTTAGACTTGTTTATAGTCAGGTTGCTGGTGGGATTAGGGTCAGACAAGAACTGGAGCTAGTGCAAGAAATTGAGAAGAAGAATTAGGTGTATTCCTGGACACATGGACTCATCCCAGAAGTTTTTTTTATCCAGCTTGCCAAAAAAGCATTCAGAGATGCAAGATCAAAGAACTCTTCAAGCAGTGATGTTTCATAGGCTTTCTGAGATAGCTGTGATCACAGACTCCTAGCTGCTTTTCTAAGTTCAGAAAATTTTTAATTACAATGTAGGACATATATTCAAATGATGTTTCAATTTCTAAATGCTCTTTTACCTTTGAAGAACCTTACCACAGCTGATAAGACTTTATGGAGCTCCGCAAGCCTGTTAAGATTAAATAAGCAGAGTTGCTCATAAAAACTGCTGTAGATGTGGTAATTATTTTTCCCCATCAGACAAAAGTGCCAGAGAGAACTTCAAAGAAACAAATAAAAGAGAAAAGAATGAGCAAGATGAACAGAGAAAGGGAATTGGGGGGGAGCAGGTGCGATATTGAACCATATCATAACTAATTGCAGACTAAATTGTACAAAAGAGACAAAATACATGTTCACTTTATGGTTGCAGAGCTGATGGCAGGGTAGCATAAAAATGTCTCCAGTGTCTGTAAATGAGGTCAGCCAGGTATTAATTGTCCAGACAATTATCAGTATGCCTTCTGTATACCTTCAGTGGCAAACAGGAACAAAACCAGGCACTCCTGCTTTGTTTGTAGCAGTGCCATCACAAGATTACTTAATTTCCTACAGTAATTGCCCAGCCCTATTCCAATACCCTTCCAGCACTGAAATGTGGTTTTCTCACATGTTAGAGCATTTAAGTGTTTCTGTGCAGAAGAGCTAAGGTATATGGAAAATGGACAGACTCTTCACTCACTCAAAAAAGCAAGCTCAGCATGCACGTGCCCTTCTGTGAGGAGTTATGCTTGCTCTGTACTGGAGATGACAAGGGAAAGACAGCCTCAAGGGTTTCTTATAAAGTGTATTAGATCTTAATAATTTAATAATACCAGGGGATTCATAGCCAAATGTCTTAACAGCAGAGACTGAATCCCTGGAATGAGGCTTTTTCTGCCTTCTTTTCTCTCCTCCAGAGGGCTTTATGGGTGTGTTTTGTTTTCAGTCTTTTTGTTTTCATTATTTGATTTTCAGGAAAGGCATAGACTTAGCATTTTATCACAATTGCCTTTTTATTGAGCAGGATTTAGTCCTATCTGTGAATACTTAGAGCCATTGTCCAGGATGGTTTTTTAGCTCTAATTAACAACTCTAAACATGTAGAGATGTTTTGATCTCATGAACTTATATACAATATATATTAATTAATTATCACAATGGGATATTACACAGTAATAAAATATTATTATAATATTATAAAATTAGATGGCTTAGATCTGATAAAGATCTCTAAACATCCAGAGAGATAACTGGAGGTTAGAATCTGTGCAAAGGGAAAACAAAGTCCATTTGCATTGACCCTAGCAACAGCGGTATTCAATCTCTACGTTCTCCACTTCCCTGTAGCAGTTTCTACTGAAAACTCATCATAATTCTTCAGTGGAGAACAAGTTTTAAGCCATTTTTAACTCCCCTTTACATGATGATGAGTTCCCTAAGTTGTCTGTTATAGTAAGTTGGTTCCTTTACTAAATAATATATGCATTTCCCTATTAAAAATAAGCTGTCTTACAGGTCCTCGTCAGAACCCTGTATTTTTACAATAATTTATTTAGTGGAAATTAATTAGTTTGTTAAAATAGAATTGTGTGAGATCTCGCTGAAATGTTGTCTGTAAACTCTAAACCAGAGTCATGTGTCTAGTTTCTGCCTCATTTAATCAGACTCTTTGAAATTGCATTAGGCATTACAAAAAAGTGCTACTGGATATTTCAGTTCCCTAGAGAAGTGTAGGTTGTGTGTCAGATCTGGTCAGAAATTCTGGTTTAACTGGCTTTATCAGAAATTGTGATTCATTAAACCTTAAGCATTGTGTAAGAATATAACTGTTACAGATGAAAGGTTTCTCAGCTGTCAAGGAGAGAGGTGGACTCAGAAGATGTGGGTTTGGTGCTCACCTGCCTGCAAACTGTTGCTCAAATTCCTGCTCTAATTAATATTCAGCTTACACAGTGGAACAGGTCCAACAGGAAAAATTGGGATAAGCCTATCTCAAAGATAGGCTGGTTGTGTGGTGGCATTTATTAGCATTGTGGGAGAGCCAAATTCAAATCCCTGTTCTGCCAATAAACTATGTGGCTATGGAATTACTATGTTTTTCTTCTTAGCAGTTAGCAATTTTTGCCCCTATTCTCAAGAGCCAAGTTTAAGGATTACATTAAAACATAGTGCAGATGGAATGATGTAATTTGCACAGACAATAACCGGAAGAGAAGGAAAGAGCTCACCAAGAGAAAGCCCCAGAAAAGCATAAGTTGAAAGACAGAGAATGGCCTCTTCCTGTATTCCATCATGTACTGTCTCTATAATACTGCTTCAGGTCTCCTGCCTGCTCTAAGAAGTTCCTGCTCCACCTGCTTTGCAGTGCCACTCCTGATTGTGCTGAAAAAATCTGTGGGACCTGTGCAGGTTACATGTGTCAGAGAAGTTAAAGATACATAGGTAATTATATCATATTTAATATATATTTGTTTTAGCCTGATCAGTCCTTGGTCAGCGCTTAGGAATTGGCAGGAATGAGCATAAAGGGCTGAGAACACTTTATGCCAGCAGTGAATGGCCCTTGATATACATTACAACTAAGGCAATCTTATAATGCAAATAGATGCTCATTGAGGCACAGTAACTTCATGGCCTCACCAAATTTTGCTCTGCATGGTCAGGGACCAGTTTATCATTGTTTTCTTAATTATGCAGTGTATTATACATACAATAGCCACTCTTGCTCTCAGCCAGATGACAGTCCCCATCAATATTCAAAACTGCAAATAGTTGAATACTGAGGTAACTTTTGCATCTTAACTTTCTCATTTAACGTAACCACTACTTTATTCAGCATTTGGAAAAAAACAGCTGTGCTGTGTCTTTCTGTCATTGAATTACATAGAAACAGAGAGAGAAGGGAAAGGATATCAAGCAAAAGAGGAAATGAGTACTGTTTGGTAGCATTTTAAGCCTGGATCTTAATCTGGGTTTGGGTTATAAATTCTCCCTTACTAAAACTGTTAAATCCTTACCCATGGCTATAGAAATCCATAACCTGCATTTTGAGATGCTTTCAGGTCCTCAGGTCAGAGGCGAGTCCCTCCTGCCCTTTGAACGCCAAGCGCATTGTTGCTGAGAAGTGATGCCCCTAACCAGCTGTTTGTTATTGCTGGAGGCAGGCACTCTGGTCTGGGGAAGGGAGGTGCTGGTAGCTGGCAGCAGTCAGCTACAGCTTACTTCCCAAAGAAGAGGGAGGATCTCCTTAGCCCAGCTGTGGTCCCAGCTGAGGAATAGTCATCTCTGAGCCTAGAGCAGTGGACACAGTGACAATGGGTCAAAGAGCTCAGCAGTCTAGGGCTAAAACCATATGGTAGGTATATAGCCTTTAGTACATGGAGGCAAAGATAGTTCAGATACATATTATCCATAGAGAGAAGACCGTCAAAGGATAAATGTCACTTCCCTAAATCTGAAGTGATTCCATGGCACCTAACAGAGAATTCAGCAATCAGTGAAAGCTTTATGCAGTCATAAATGAGTAAAAAACCTGGCTAAAAATATGGGGGAGAATTTCCCACTGCTGGAAGAAATTTTTTCACTTGTTTGTTGTTTTTTTTTTAATTAGAGCACCCATTAGGACTGTTTAATTAACTTTCTGTCATGGAGACATTTAGTTATTTAAAGTTTGCTAAAAAGAAGAGTAAAAAATATTTACTCTGAGTTTGACTGTTACTGCTTTTGAATTACAGGTAATATTTGACATTATCAGAGCATGAAACAAAATCCCACAAGCATGCTTGCCTTTCACTCCTCTATATTGTTACATTTCAATTAAACTTTATTAGGCAAGTGTTGTTTTAGTTTAAATATTAGTTGTTAATAATTACTAAAATATTACCTGTGTATTACAAACAGTACTGTCATTCTGTTGGATTATCTGACTTAGAAAACTGGGACTGATCGTGAGTATTGGAATGCACAACGTGCACCCTTCTGGAGAGTTATTTCTTTCTTCCCCAGTTGTATTTGTTCTTTTCTTCTACCACAGACACCACTTTGTTTGCCCCAGGCATATGCTTCAAGCAATTTATCTCAATGTAGTCATACATCCTAGCAAAGCAGAAGTCTCTGGAAAGCAAAAATTTTCCTTTTCTGGCCAAGACTGACAATTATCATTCTTCCTTGCCTAGTTCCATAGGAAGTTCCTCACTGAAATCTTCCCTGACAGTTCTCTCCCACTCCAGCCTGTGTTACGAAGGTACAAACTAGAACAGAGCTCGTCTGTCAACATCCCTGTTGCATTGTCATTTATTGAATGTAGAAGCTGCCCTAATAGATCAAACCAGTTGATGCTGACAGAGATCTGTAATGGATGACTGGAAAGAATATACTTGCTTCCATTAGGATAAACTGCTGTTAGAGCAGTCAAAATCCTAGAGCCTTTTTTTTTTTTTTTTTTTTTTTTAATGCATTAAACTCTTGTAGTGTTTTGGACTATATTGTAATTCATTCCAAAGTGGTTGCCTAGAAGAATAGCCAGTATCACACAGAGAATCCATGATGGCCTTTCATTTAACTCTCTGTTTGGAACACACTAACCTGTGTGTGAACCTCTTGGCTGCTCACTGTACATTTCTTAGTTCCTTTTGGTCTTACTATTCTGGGTTTTCCTGGGATTATTTTTCAGGACTGAAATTGAGCAATAATAGAATTTTACAGACTTAGTCAGAAAGAATGCAGAGAAAGAATTGCAGTGAATGAGACAAGAAGGTCTCAGGAAAGGAGAAATATTGCAGTGGAAAGCAGGAGGCGAGCTTGGCTCTGGAGGAAGGAGATGCATGGGATATGGAATGTCCAGCTTAATTCTGTGGGAGCTAAGGGTAGAGAGAATTTTGATGCAAATCTGTCTGAACAGAGTGTTAGGATAATTCTAGTATAGCAGACTGTTGGCATTAACTTTATTTCAGATTGCCTACTGGTACTGCTTATTTATCATCTGCAGTATGGGAGCACAAGCTCTTTTCTGCTTCTCTTCTGTTTTAGCCTCACACACCTGTGTAGGACAGAAGTCAGTCTTGGTGTGACCTGGTACAATTCCTAAGTAATTGATGTTGCAGGCTTTCACTGATTTATAAAGAAAAAATTAACCTAAATATTGATTTCAGTCCTCCATTAACTGTTGGAGTAAGCATTTCTTTGTAGGGTACTGGCATTTCAAGTTGTTATAACAGTTTGAGAAAAATCTGAAGGCTAGTTTCAGTTGATACTGATCACTACTGTAAACCAGTGTGAAATTCAATTTATTAGTGAATGGATAAAAGCTATAGTCAAAGCAAGATAGATCGGTTTTACCTTTGTTTTAAAATGTATAACCTATCCATGGGAAAATCATGGCACAAATTAAATGAAAGTTAAGTCAGATGCTCTGTAAAAGCTACATACCTTGCTTGCTTTGAAATTTCATTGTACTTTAAATACTTTTTAATTCAGTTAGTGCCCTAGCCCAATTATGAAAGTGTATGCTTTCAAGGATACATTTCTGATATGTTTGTTAATAGCTAATCAAATGATCCGGTTGGTCCTAGTTAATCTTCATTTTGCATTCTTGTCTGAAAAGGAAAAAAAAGGAAAATTACGAGCATTCAAATAACAATATGAGAGGGTAAAGATTTTCCTTTCCACTCTGACTGAGCCACTGCTTTTTGGTGTTCTTAACTGTAGCAGGAGGCTTTAATAGCAAAATTGCCAAAAAGCAGTGGCTAGAACTGGAAGCATTAAGTGCATGGGAACATTTGTATTTAGATTTGTAAATTAAATTACAGGAATTTCAGATGTGACGGTTCACACATAAGTACCACTTGTGTTAATAGGGATCTGAAGATCCTAGCAACTGTAGCATGTTGCTAACTTTTTGAGTTTCTATTTTACTGGCTTCTGTGAGGAGGTACTTGTGACAAATAAAATTTTTATTTTATACAATTCATGGAAGAGAAAGGATGAACTAGATTGGCACTCGATAGATCAATGTTCAGACACACCTGTAGGACTCCAGAAAAGATGTTAAATTTTGCTATGCTTGAGTTGCCTGAAGCCATTTCTCTGATGTAGTGAGAGCTTGTACAAATGTGCAACGAGTGCCTTGGGCACTAAAAAGTGGCTCCTTGTTATCTGTGTGGGCTTACATGCTAGTTAATCCAACATCTATCCACTGCACCACTCATTGTGCTTGGTAGTGGCTGTTTATATCACAGGCACTAGTATTATTTTGTTCGCAGTGACCTCATTATGAACAAACTGCTTTCTAGGCCCACAGGCACAGCTGTCTGTCCTGAGACGTTTACCATCTCAGAAGAGGTGGTCAGTGCTACTTCAACAGCGAGAGATTTTTTTCCACGTGTTAAGGAATTCTATAAACAGGATGATAGGACGAGGATGCTAAGGATTACAAAGTATGATGGATAAGGCCTTTGTGTAGCATTTGGTGGCCCTCAAAGACTGTATGTATTCTTCTGCATCTTCATGAAGCTTCACAAACTTGCACTATTTGACTTTTCTTTCTTTTTCAAAATAATTGGATAATTATTAATAGAGTCATACTTTGGTTTTCCACCTTGCACTAGTTCCATTTATAAAGTGATTTACTCTCTGAAACTATTAATTTTTACTAGAATGTGAAGTATAAAATAATAGGGGGAATCAGTTTGTCCAGAGGCAGCCTTTGTTAAATGCCAAAGAAGCTCAATCTAATTAAGTTAATCTCACAATTTTATATGAAGGGTTCTGTATACATCATTATAGCACTCAAATGTGTGAAAAAAATATTACTAATTGGTAACCTCAAGGTTGCTTTTTCTGATGACAACTTAGGTTAATTAAAAACTCAGTTATTACCTGCAGGAAATGTTACACATATGCTGAAAAATTGTGTCCATAACTGTGTCTATTAATGAGATGCAGCTGAGAAAGAGGAAATTCTGGCTGAGTAGCAGGAAAGTCTGTCCAATAGTGATAGGTTTAGAACATTTCAGAAAAATCTCCCAGAAGAAAATGGCTGAATCTCTTTAAATCTCTGTTGTAATCAAAAATACGTCAAAGGGAATTATTCTGCAGTAGAAGACACTGAATTTGATAATTAATACATATTCATGAGCTCTGGCTCTGAAAATTGCATCAGTGACTTGTTCATAATGTTTATGTTAGGAGCCCATACTCAAGCTTGTACAAATGTGGAAGAGCACTCTGAAGTCCAGGGAGCCTACTTGATGCTCTGACTTGTTTATGTAGCAAATGAGTACTGTCTGTGGCATGAGAGTCACCGTTCTCCCCAAGTCTGTCTTTGGTATGGCCTTCATTAGTTTTGATTTTAAACTGTCCTTCTTATCCCCATGAATACTGCAGAGTTTTACTTTCTGATCAGTTACATCAGTATAATTTTTCAGTAGTCTCCTGGTCAAGGATAAGATGAGAAATCTCCAAAACCCACTGGTTCAGTGCCTTCACACAGCTACAAGTGTGAGCAGTGCTGAATGCATTTGATTGTGGGTGTCATGAATGCTTAAGTAATGCTAATGTATTCAAGTTAAATACTAAGCTCTTCTACTAAAATGATATTTTGCAGCATTTAATATTTACTACCTAGGGGCATAAGATAACTTCTTAATCAGAAAATGAAAGGCAAGGAGAGTTTAGGGTCACTGTGAATTTTAAAGGGCTTAACAACAGCTGAGACTAGCAAGAAAAAGAACATCATCTGAGTAAAGCAAGAGTTAACCCAGTATTGCACTCTAACTGAACTCATTTTTGTACATTGAAAAAACCCACCAGTTTTTTTACGGGCCCCAAGCCTTCCTACATAAGTCTATCTTAACTTGTTTTCTGGACCTGTATTTCATGAGGAATGACACTTTTGTACATAGCAGTAACTTAAGTAGGGGAATCTGAAAGTCAAGGCTGAATGCACAACCTCATATATGCTCTTAATGTAAGCATATACATTATAATCAAGCAGGTAGTTATGTGACTGCCTCCTGTTCCTGAAATGTAATATATTATTTCTTCAACCTGTAAGCATTATCCCACAATTTTTCCTCCTAAAAGTAGTCCTTGCAGTTGTACCCAGTTCTTACCAGAGACAATGGGAAAAAGGATGCGAATAAGGTTTGTTAGATTTGGTCGTTACACAAGAATATTTCATGTTCTGCAATAGGGAGAGCAATGCAACAGATTTTCCTGATGTTAGTGGGTGTTTGGGAACCTTTTGCAAGAGAAAATCCATGAATTTATGTAGAAGAGATTATGATGACTAGTAGCCTTTCCTAATATGAACTGATGCGTCATAGTTTGTCAAAGGTTTTTTGTCCTCTTCTTTTCTGGTTTGCTAGGTTACTCTTTGCTTGTTTCTTTTCAGACTAATGTTTACTAATTTACTATTTTCAATTTAGTACAGACTCATTTACCCTTTTTCCTTTGGCCTAGCAACTTCAGAAGCTTATCAGTCCCTTTGGGATTATATTTTGCAGATCATTGCCCTAAGAATGACACATAAATTAGATTCTCTCCTACTATCAGGATGCTCCTGTGGAAACCTACTGTTTCTCTACAGCTTAGCTAACACAGCTTCCATTTTTTTTCAAGATAAATCGATGGCTGCCAAGATCTCACATTGCTTGTACCAACTGGGAGACTGTTGATCAGTTACCAGTGGAGTGTTAAGATTCAACCAAAAGGGTGGAACAGGTCTGGCTAGCCCAGCATCCTCTCTCCGAGGGCATTAACCACGAAGAGGTCTTGAGAAACAGCTTCGCTAAAATGTATTTATAGTTGGATTAGAACCGAACATTGTTATATGGCATTCCAAAAGTGAAAAGACTGGGTTTTTTTCTGATCAAGATGGATGAGATGTTATGAGAACAAGTTAGTATGACAAGATTATAAATTCTTAAAGTGCTAGAAATGCTGTAAAATTGCCCAACTTTACATATAATCTAATTTGAAGAGCAACAGTTTGGGGAATTTCATTCTACAAGTGCTGATTTGTTGAGTTTGTCCCCAAACTCAACATTCAAAATGTGTGGTAAACGTTAAATTTTTGAACCATTTGTGAACATCAACACTTGGGCTCCACATCTGTAATGTTAAACTAGTTTGTGAAGAGGTACAAAGCTTCTTTGGTACAAAAGGCACTGAGATTTTAAAATTGCATTTAAAGTAGAATGCTGTGTCCTAGTCTGATTCATGTCTTTGGAAAGCTAACTACTAGACAAATGAAAAGAAAACAAAAGCTTCTGGAAGTGGGAGGTCTACATTTGTACTTTTAAAGTTTTCCTAACATTTAAAAATTGCTGCGCAGTTTAGGAAGAATTGATTTGTGAGGAAAAAAAGAAAAAAACAAAACTCTAGACAAACCACTAGTTATGATTCATTGTCATGAAATAGTGCGAATTGTGTTGTTTAAGTGTATACTCAGCAAGGAAGTAAAAGTGAAGACTTTAATGAATCTTCATATTTTAGTCCATATTTTTGGTGCGATTGGTTGCGGAAGCTGCTTAACATGCTTAAATACCAGGAATAAATTCTCTCAGGCAATTTGCAGTAGGAGTGAAGAACAGCCTCTTAACTTTTGATCCATGGATATTAATTCACCAGAGAGCAGCATATGGCTCTAAGAGGATATTGTATACCGTACTACTTACTACAGTGAATTGAGATATTTTCAGTCCAACTGCTTTATATAGCCCAGGCTGCAGTTTTTTAGATTCTTGTCCTGAAACTAACAGCTAGCTGTCAAATACACACTTTTTATACCTCACTTTGTTAAAAGAGGAAAATACAGTTTGTTAAGGAGATAGAAGACAATAAAAATTTCTGAAGCTAAAATTCAATCCTTAAAATCAATAGCTTCCTTTTACTGTAACTTTTGTTTCTCTTGTATGTAGCAATTTTTTAGCATACCAAAGGGTAGCATAGTAAGATTAAGAAGTTGTTCCTTTCTTTCCTGAGTTCTGATAATCCACTTTCCTACATGAAGATGTGACTTTTCTTTCCTCAAGAAGCCTACAGACTGGTGTGGATATCTTTGTAGTACCTCTTGCTTTTTAAAACGTTTTTTAAAAAACTGCCTGCATGAAGACAATGTTTGGAGAGAGTTTGAAAAAGAGACTTCTTCCCTCAGGTACATACCTTTTCCAAAACATTGGCTAAAGCTCCAGAAGTAAAAGTTCTGAAGTTTCATTAAATGCAAAATCTGCTACATTTTCTCCTATCTCTAACAGAAGGCCCTTTTGCTCACTAATCTCTCTTCTTCCCTTTGACTGCATTCTGAATTGTACAGAAATGGGAGAGTGAGCCTGGATAGTCAATGACTTGCATTTGGCAGGTATGACTTCATTGCTTCACTGCCTTTTGTAATTTCAATATGTAAAGGCAGCAGTACCAGATAGCAAAATTCATAAAGAACTGGCAAAAGAGGTTTCAGAATTGTTGGCAGTTATCTTTTGGGGACTCATTAAGAACATCAGGAGGTAAAGAAGAATGGAAGAGGGCACACATCCAACAGACCAATTTGATGCTTGTTGCATACATGCAGAACTGCAGTCACAACTGTGTACAGATCATAAGTGGCAAATAAAACTCTCCCATTTCTCAAGGTTAGGGAAAAAAAAGAGACACCTCAGAAATTACTGATAAACTGAAAATTAAAATATATTTGAAGAAGTGCTATGTATCATTTACATCCCTCAGTGTTTGAGTGTACACTGTGATAGAACTCGCTCGATGAAGTCTGCTCTTGTGCACCCTGATTGTGATATAACTCACTCTATAAGTCTGCTCTTGTGCACCCCTAGTTATCTGAATGTTTTCCTGTTACAAATTCAGTGAAAATAGGAAATCTAATAGATGCAGATTTAACGAGTTACATGACTTTCATGAGGTACTGAAGCAATGTGTGCATTAGTTAGAAAAATTGGCAGGAAGATTGTCATGAGAAAATAAAGCAAATGAAGAAAAGAATGAAGATTGCACCAATCATATTTGCTGACAAAAATTAATCTGGGAGGGCTTGCTAACATTTGCAAAGTTGGACATAAAAGGCTGTAGGAAGTAGAGCAGTTAACAGAGGCGCAGATGTTAGCAGAGTAAAATGTAATCAAGATGAATACAAAGAGGTTCTCACTCAGTGTAAAAACCAACAATGAAAAACATAAAATGTGGGAATGCTGACTAAGAAACAGTATTAGAGAAGCAGGATCTTGGGAGTTCTAAATTGAACATAAGCACGCAGTATGGTGCTGCTACAAAAATGCAAATATGGGGATATAACAGAAAGGGGACCTTTTGGACTGTGAATTAATGGTGGTTTTCTCAGAGAACATTCTCTGATATCACCGACCCTAACCAGTTCCATTAAATAACCTTAGTAGCACTCACTCTTCCTCTCTTCCGAACTGACTTTTCAAAAGGATTGCATTTGTAATCACCACTCCAAATTTTTAGCCAAAATACTAGCCTCAATTTGTCCCTTATAGCCTTTGTTTCTGTCTTTCTCCTGCTTGCAGAACATTTGATGTACAGTACTCCTCTTCTGCAGCCTAACAATGAACATTTCTACTGTGTTTGTTCTGTGTAACCTGTTTATCATTGCATCTCTTCATTAAGTTTTCAACCTTCTCCTCTTTAAGAGCATCCCAAAACCAAGTATTTCTTTGGACAGCTGTTTTTCCAGTTTTTCCCTGTGCTGCTACCATCTTGATCTGACCTTTTGCACATACTCTGTGCTGCTGAGGACTAAACATGCTACAAGGAATAGAGATGAGAACTTTTTTTGAGACAAAGATTTTTGTGCTCTCTTTAGGTTAATCATCAGCTTTTCAATTACCACTAAGTTAAAATAAGGCCAGTTACAGAGAGCTCTATAAATTGCAATTCAAAGGAGAAAGAAGTTGGGTGTTTCTGCTTCTATTACAGTGATTTCTACTTCCAACAACTTTTCATCTGACTCCTGCTTTCTAAATGGTCTCTTGCAGAGATCTTTCAGTGGCTTCTTTGCTTAATTCCCTTTTTAGCATTGTGTTGATTTATTTCCTCTGTTGCCATCTGAATCTTACTTTATATGGCTTTTGACAGATGCTTCTATTTTTAACTTGCTGCAAGCTATGGCTGTTAGTTTCATGTTGTACTTTTGCTCTGGTATTCCATATTCTGGATTGCACTTTCATATTACTCCTTTTTGGTCTAATATTGCAAAGACATACATAATTTTAGCTGCAGTATTGTTAACTAGTCACATAAAACTTTTCCCACACATAAGCAATTGCTCTATTTGATGTAGTGGCTGTTCTTCCTGTAAAGTTGTCTGAATGATAGCATGCCTTCTCATGCTTCCAGACTGAATACCATGTATTTCATTTAGTACTCTTCTTACAACTCTTAATGCAGGTGACATGAGACTTTTATGATAGACTGATGTTGTTATTGTTCTAAAGAAACAACATTATTCTCTTACTGTCAGTGCCTTTCTAATTATTTTTAAAAAGATAGCTGTATACAATGCTATATACAATTTTACTTCAATGTTGTCTAGGCTGTAGAAAGGTAAGATTTGTTTAGTTACCTGAAAAAGAATCTGGAAGTTCTCAGTTCTTCTGAAGTAATGAAAAATAGGTAGGGTTATTTTTTTCTCTTCAGATCCCTCAGACCTATGTAAGCTCCTGGGATAACAGATGAAATTAGATAAAACTGCTGAGAAAAAAAGGACAGATAAATCAGAAGTAACTGCCCTTACTGATAATAGCTGTTGGCGATGGAAATTAAGAAAGCTTTTTCAGAATGCTGGACTTGGATACAAGAGGATCAAGGAGTCTCTCAGTGACAACAGAGAGTTCTTGAACAGCTGACAAAGACAGCAGCACTCCTGCCAGATGACAATTCAGATCAAATATATTTTCCAGGAATTGTGCAAGTACATTTTCTGCTATAGTGCATCTAGGTCTTGATGCTTGAGTTGAACAAAGGAAAATATACAAGAGAGACATTGATAGGTTTGCCAAAGGGATGGGACAAGATTTCTGCTCGTAACAATTTAATTTATTTTTTTCTATTACAAAGTTTTAAGGCACTTACCTCACTGGTCCTTGCAAATCATGTAGATGAGGTGTGTAACGAGAACAATTAATTTTGTTGTATAGTCATGCTGGCCATTTGGAAACGTAGCTGTAAAGAGGTTGTGATGGACAAGGGGACCCTTTCCTTATGGCCTTGGCCATATGAGTTATGGGTAGAGCTGCCTCTTCCATTAAACTGTAATTAAGATACTTTTAACATGGAATCACCAAGAAATAATAAAAGATCAAGAAAGATATGATTTGGAAGAAAAAGAAAAAAAATCACATTTACAGTAGAGAGATTACCTTAGTTTGTCACAACAGGGGTATTTTGATCTTCTCATTTAATGATGACTCAACAGGGAAATGTCTGTAATCACACAGAGATAACACAAGACAAAATGATAAAGACAATTAGGCATGAAATATATTGCAGGGTGGTGGACTTGCCAGTGACTTCAGGGGAAGTCAAATCTGCACTTCTTTAGTGAAACCGTATGAATAGATGTTACAGTAATGGCAGTAGAATATTAAAAGGCCTTGTTTATGCTTTGTTTTGGCATTGATGTGGTCCATGTCATTGGAGAATTTACTTATTTCTTAACCTTCATTTCAGGTTTAGGTTGTAAAGTGCTTGGGGCAGGGTTGTCTCCTACTGTGTGTACCTACAGGATCTTTAAAATGTAGCACTGACCACATATAAGGCCACAAGTTACCAACTCACGTTGTTAAAGAATGCAGGTACACTAGAGAGAAATCAATGGTATCTAATGCAAAAATGTATGTATACCTTGCAGTCTGATGTCGTCTTTGTTAGTTTTTGGGTTTTTTTAATCCATTCCTTTTCTGCTAATGTAGAAGGCTGCAAAAGTCTGGACAGAAGAAAGAAGTACATAATATGTAATCATTCTGTTCAGGGCTGTAACCTTATAAATTGCTATACCACATTACGTAAAAAGAATATTACTGGACAGGCATCTTCATTAAAACTGAATCCTGATGATGGAGACTTCAGTGCTTGTTTAAGCATTGTCAAAAAGGGCTAATGGGAAGATAACAGTGGTAGTTGATGGCTAAATAAATAATTGCGTAATAAGTAATAACTGTAAAAAGTAAGACCTGGACCAACTCTGAAGAGGGTTGGTTTGGTGTAGTATTGTTTTGGAACATAAGCTAGTAGAAAGAATGTAAGATTTAGGCCACAAATCAGAACTATTAAAAAAAAAAAAAAAAATCAAGATTTCAACCATAATTTAGAAATGAAAACATGGTAAGAGGTAATCAGGAATTACATGTGGAGCATTACTTTGCAAGTTACCATTGTACTAGCATGGTCCAGCTCTTACCAACAAATACTTAGTTGTAGTAGGAGGTAACTTAAAAAATTGGAATTTATCTGCTAGCCCTTTGATGACTTTGATCATTCAAACTGAAAATGCAGTGCAGAGTATGGTTTTGTGGTTTTGATTTGCATTTTTTAGCGCTTAAAATTTGCAAGTTATCCTTGTAATTTAAAGTTCGTGTGGGGAGATAGTATCTTGTATTAGATCAACAAATACAGCTGAGAAAAATGAGGCATGCTTTCAGGAACGCAAGGCTGCCTTTGAATCTGAAGAACCCGAATGTTTATATTGAAGACATTGTTATCCTAGTTCACATTTTTATAAGTATAGCAAAACAGTTCTTTGAGTGCGGGAACTGTCTTGCTTATTAAGAATGCTTGCCCAAAGAGCTCACAATTGTCTCGTTTTCTTAAGATTAAATTGACAACATCTAGCAAGATTGGCACTGGCAAGAGCTTTCCAGCTCATTGCACTATGCTCCTGCTGCAACCAGAAGAATTGCCTCTGCTTGTTTGAGCCCTCATTTTGAGCTCTTCCTTTTCACTTTCTGTCTTGTGTAACTCTATTCTCCATTCGCTATCACTTATTCTGATCTGCTCTGTAATCTGCCATCTTGCTCAGAAGCACTCTCTTCTGAAGTCCGTCCTTTGATCCATATAAAGTGTAAGATCTTACCAAATAGCTGCCTGACTCTGTTATACCTTTTCTCTTCTAGATCTTTGAGTGTGTTTTGTCTCACCAAGACTTAATTTTTTTCTCTTTGATCTCTTCTGGGTTTGTTTTTATTCTCTCTGCTCTAAACAAACTGGCCTAAAGGCGGTTTTTCCTTCCGGCTCTGCACAATACATTTCCTGGCTTTGACACACCCTTTTTTTTTTGCTTTTTTTACAAGTATTGCCCTGTTACCTTTCCAGCCGTGTATTTTCTTCTATGCCACAGGTTTAATATATTTGAAATTGTGTGTTACGGTATTTTTGAAAATAGCACGGTCCAAACCAATCTGCAAAGCTTTCTTCTCAGCTGTGTCCTCTTCCTCCTTATGTGCCATGTGTTTTCTTTGTTTCTAGGCTTATTTCTGCCACTGAGGAGGGGACACAACAAAAACCAAACCCCTTTTACTGTCTCACTGTGGTCTTATCTGTGGCATAATATCTTAACATTAACCCTGTGAAAGTTACAGTCCAAGTTCAGGTAGTTGATTAGGATTTCCTTACAGTTAGCAAGAGAAATGGACATTTCTGTTGGATAATTCAGTACATCTTCAAATGCATACAGATAGTTCAAGCAGGAGAGATGAATCTCTCCCTGCAGATGTCTGCGATTGTTGACTATAGAGGGACCCTAAGCACACTGTGTCTACTTGCTATCAACTAGGCATCTGTGTTAGTTACCAGAAATGAATTGCGCTCGTAATCTGCAGCCTGTGTACGTGCAGCATAACTTCCAGCAGAAGCTGTAAGAGAAGCTGGAATTAAGGGCATCAGTATTTGGATATGGGTAAATTTTCCTTCTTGTGTCCCTTCATGGAGGTCTTATGGATGACTCTTAACTATGAGCACGATTATGATTTTTCTCCAAAATGATAAAATAGTCTTACTTGCCCTACTGGAATCCATCTGAAACTGATTCCCTGTTTCTTTGCCTGTTTTAAATTTGAGCAAAGTTTCTCAAGGAAAGGGGCACAAGACTTGCAAAATAAAGAGCTCAATTATCTCAAAGAGTCATGAAACAAACACCAAATTTAAGCAGGAGTCCATCTTCATGTGCACAGCAAATGTCTCTTATCTATTCTTTTTTAAGGGAGGAGGAAAGCAAAATGAAGGGAGGCATAGGACATAATACTAGTAAATGAAGGACACTTCATGTTGAAGAAAAAAAGCCTTTTCAAGTTACATGCACAGAAATATCCTTTCGTGGACCATTTATACCATGGGTGACCAGCAAAATACTAAAACTTGTGTAAGGTAAAGCCTTCTGTAATTACCAATACTATGCAATTTGTATTTTTTTTATAAAAAGTATTACCATAAATCTCATGAATCATTTATTTATAGTTAGAAAATAACAGGAAAAGGGCAATCTCCTTTCTGCTAAGAAAAACACAAAAAAATTAACAAAGCACAGTGTAACAGCTCTTAGTTGCCGCCAAATTCTTAGATTCTGGAAGAATTGTGATTTTCTCACCTTGAGCTTGCAGAGATCGTGTACAGGGGGGAGTCCTGAATGAATGTTAGTCTTGTGAAATGGATAAGGGGTATGGGAATTAAATGAGTAGATTTCTTTGCCACTTAATGCATTCTGGAGTTTGCTTGTAAAACATCATTATAGTCTTCTTACAAGGAGCTGCTTTCACATCAAGTGCAGAGATGATGCAGTAGTTGTGTATGCCTGCAAGACACAATGCTTGACAGAATAATGGAGATTGTGATTGTCAGGGGAGAACACAGCACTGTGACACTCTCCTACTGAATTCTCTTTTGAACAGTCCTTTCCTCTGTCCGAGTGCATCATTGCAGGGACCCAAAAGTAGGCCTGGGCAAGGTGTGAACTACATTCTGTGGGAATATTGCATTTATTTCAGAACCTGCAAATGTGGTGAAACGGAATTTTTGTGGGAAATTATTGGTTTTCAAGTTCTGTGAATGCTCACCAACAGCAGGTTTTATTTGTTTAGGGCTAAACTTAGTGGTGCTTGAGCTGTGTATCTTGAGTTTGACCATCAGTGAACTGATTGGGAGAAGGAGGAGCGTTTGAAGTTATAATTTTACCTGTGCACTGAAAGAGATGATGTTTTTGTGGAACAGAATTACTGTATATGATATATCCTTGTTTCCTGTTAATCACCATCAGCTCTCTATGAGAATAGATGTATATTTACACACACAAAGCAGTTTTAATTCGTTATCACAACATTGAGTTACTGTTGCAACTGTCTGGCCAGAGGTGTGTCATTTAGCAGCTGGATTCAAAAAGACATGATCAGGTTCAAAGCAAGACAGGACTGCACATGTTGAAATGCACTGTGTGTCAGTAGAAAACAATAGGTGTTAAGACCTAACCTGTAAGCAGGCAAGAAGCTTTACCACCAGAGATCAGTCTTTCTCTCCATCAGCTGGGAAGGAATAAAGAAAAATTTAGCCAAAAGAACAAAAGAAAATCTTCCAGATTTTCAGAACAAACATCCCACATGGATAATTTATTTTAACTTCATTTTCCTGACATAACCAGTGCCTCAGTAGCTCATACTACTCTGCAGAATTGCAACAGTTAACTAGACATATCCAAATAATGAGTTTTTAAATTTATATATTTAATATATACTTAATAGTAACTAGAAGAAATAATACTAGATTCTCATTTTAGTGTCACAATTTTCCAGTGCTTTTAATAGCAGCTAAATTCATGAGCAACATGTAGACTGGTGTAAGTTCACTGGAAACTACAAATCAGTGCAATAAATTAACAAACACATAAATGTGGGTCTATTTATAGACAGGTTTTGTACATGACATAAACTAAATATACTAAAAAATTGTATATCATTATTCTAATTAGGATACTAAATAAAGTAGAACTTTCATTTAGCAATATATTGGTATCTTTTTAATAGATTTTTAAAACAACAGACCATATAAAAAAATGTATTATATAGGTTTATCAAAGCATACTTGTTATGTAAGCTCATTGTTCCTGTCCCTCAAATGTAGACCTTTGTTTATATAATATTTACATATTTAATTATTTACATAATATGCTGTATATGCTCAGGAGATCAAGCTTCTGAAAATTTGCATTTTACTAGTCGGTTACAAATTTCTTGTCAAAGTAATGCAGTTTGAGGCAAATTATAGAAGCAGACTGTTATTCAGGGTGTGTTGTGGGTTTTTTTCTTGCACCACTAAAACAGGTTTTGATATATAACAGGGATTATCAGACTTAAGCAAAATAGTCTATTGAACTATACTGACAAATAGGTTTCTCTTAACATTTCTTAAAGACAAAAAGCATCTTTTCTTTTAGAGATCATGTATTATAACCTGCATGCTTTGATGAGTGTGATATCAAATAAGGTGGTATTTTTTTAAGTTGCCAAGATACCGAATAATCAGCATAGAGTTTATTCTGTCAAAAGCAATTAGCTGTCATCTACAGAGATGCAGTACCTTGTCATTAACATTGATGTGATAACACATGCACGCTCTGGGAGTGTTTAAATCAGAGAACAGAAGCAGCGTCTTGTTTTCATTAACAATAATTAAGGGTTGCTTTTTTTTGTTGTTGTATAACTTAGTCATGGAGCTGTTAGTAAAAGATGCTGTTAAAAACTTCCATATTTTGTGGAAAGTGCAGTCATTGGAACTACATCCTAGCTATGGTATTGGAACTACAACAAATAACTACAATAAAAAATAACTGCAGTGTTCTTACTGCTGGTGGTGTGCAGTGCTGTGACTCAAACAGGACCGTGAGACAACTGAGCAGTGCAGATGCTGCGAGGGCTTCAGGTGCACCAAAAGGGCTGAACTGAACAGAGGATGCAGGGAAGCCCCATTCCGCCTCTAGTGCTGGCTTAGCACTAGACAAATACAGCCATCAGTTGACTTGCTGTAGAAATAAAGCTTTAGAAAGAATTGCATAGCTGAGCAACTCACCTGCAAATTGAAGTTGGAATTTGCATCCTCCTTATCTAGGAGCCATTTGCCATATTTTTAATATGCTTCTTACTTGAGCTTAGTAGGTTATGGCCACTCCTTTTAAAGTCATGTGAAAGGAGGGGGAGAGCTATGACCAAATGCTTTCCTGTGGCAAAGGTCAGACACACTTTCCATTCATGCTCTGAAGATAGTGACATGTGCTGTAATGTAAGCTCTGTGAATATCCTGGTAATTTCCATGGAACTACCAGCATGGCTTATGATTGAGAGCTTAGGTGTGTCCTCAGCATTGATCTTGATATGCAACTGGGATAGTGGTTGTAGCTATCTTAGAGACTGAGACTGTAAGACTTTGGAAGTTTTACTAATAATCTCTGTCAAATATAAGAAGAGAGATTGTGAAACACCTGTGTATCAAGGTGCTTCTGAGTGATGCATGCATGCTGGAACTTTTTTTGCGAACTGTGTTGAGCGATCAGTTCCAAAACCATTATTAGATTTAGGCTTTTGTTAAAACAAGTAAATGAAACCCTGCAATACACATGTGTAGGGAACAGCATTAGAGACAGACTGCAATGGGCAGCTGAATACTTTTGACTGAACTGAATAGTGAGGTAAGTAGTTTTGACATAGGGTCCCTTTCTTACTTGCTTTCTAGTTATGTTTGAATCTGACTTCTGCTGGCTCCAGTTGGTTGTCGTGCCTTCTGTGTATAGTGTGTATTCTGGAACTGCATGCTGGCAAGTCTAAGTGTATATATAGGATCACAGGGTACCTCAGGTTGGAAAGGACCTCAAGAGGGCTCCAGTCCAACCTCCTGCTCAAAGCAGGGTCAGCTGTGAGGTCAGACCAGGTTGCTCAGGGCAATATCCAGTCCTGTCTTGGAAACCTCCCAGAAGGGAGACTGCACCACCTCTCTGGGCAACCTGATCCACTGCTGGGCTGTCCTCCAGGGGGTAAATGTTTTCCCTGGAGCCAGGCTGAACCTCTCTTCTTCCAGCTTACTGCTGTTGTCTCTCACCCTCCCACCATGTGCCACTGTGCAGAGCCTGGCTCCCCCTTCTTCGTGACCTTGTATTGGAGGGGCTGCTCTTAGGTGCCCCTGAAGCCACCTCTTCTCCAGGCAGAATGAACTTACTTCCCTCTATGTTTCCTCAGAGGGCAAGTGCTCCATGACTTGATGGCCCTCTGCTGACCTTGCTTCAGTTGATCAAGCCTTTCCTGTATTGAGGTGCCTGAAACTGGACACCTTGTCCAGATGTGGTCTAATGTGAGCCAAGCCCAAGGGGATAATCACTTCCTGCAGTCTGCTGGCTCTGCTATGGTTCATATGGCCCAGGATATTCTTGGCCACCTTTGCTGCCAGGGCACACTGCAGACTCATGCCCAGCTTCCCATCTGCCAGGACCCCCACGTTCTTTTCAGCAGAGCTGCTCCACAGCCAGGCAGCCTCCAGCCTGTGTTTTTAGTTGCAAGGGGTTTTCCCTTCCCAGCTGCGAGACTTTGCATTTGTATTTTTTTTTTTATTTCATAAGGTTCCTTGCTGTTCTTTGTCCAGTCACTGAATATTCCTTGCCTAGACTTGATACTTTCAGGAACAAAGAACTCTCTTGATCTTCCTGACCACCACCTAGAATCAGCAATATTTTTCCCTTAGATAAATATGGGTGACACACATAATGGTGTCTTCATTGGGGATGATGACATTCATTGCTTCTGTTTTTAAATTTAGGCTAATCCATCAAAGTGGAGGTCTTACAAGGTCCATGTTGCAAGACAGCTTTAGTTTGTCTGCTTTCTGACTTGTGGCATCTGAAGAACAGAATAGGTCCTTTCTTCTCACAGATACATTTCAAGTTAAGTAGGAAATGTCACTGGAATGTATCATACCGTTAACAAAGCAATTTCACTAGGAATAATGAATCTGATGAAGAGCTGAATAGCCTTCATCTGCCACCTGAGCTGCCTTCTGCTGTATGATTTTTTTTGGCTGCAGCTGGAAGCTGTCAGGTTTTATGTGGCTTGTGACCAATCTCCTAACAGACACTAAGCTCAAAGTCATCCAGAAGCTTACACCCAAAGTATATCTGTTGAGGATATGAGTCAAAGAACAGTATGTTTTCATAAGCAAAACTTACCTGTTGGCTGCACACATTACCTTCAAGTTGATATTCCAATGAGTTCTGAGTACTTCAAGTGCCTATGATAATAGCCTTTATTTGGCATGCATACAAAACCTTCATGTTCATTAACAGTGCAGCTATGCTAATCAGTCCTTGAAAAGGTGGCCTTCTGTTTCTCTCACCTATTTGTTATCCAGTGCCGAGACTTATTTTTTTATTTATATGATCTTTCCTTGCTTATTTAAAACTACTGCTAGAAGAAGGAGATTTAATTTTAGCATTGTATCTAACAATAGCAACCTTCTTTTCTCCTTAATAAAATTATAATGTTAAGATAACCACATGGTTTGGTTACAGTGGCTGGCCTGTTTCAGGAAGAAAATTTTGATGTAATTTTGAGGGTTGAAGCCAACCTGACATAGAGCTGTTTACTTCTTGGATCAACAACATCCATAGGTGTGGTGAACAGGTATGGTTTACTTGAAACATTAAACTGGTAAAACCAGGCACAAGTTTAACAAATATGTAACGGTTTTCCCAAGAATTTTTCAGACACCTCTGGTGTATCGTTTCGGTTTGTGAAATTGCATTAATTCACAAGCTTTTCAGTCATTATTCCAACTAAGTAACATTTACTCAAACTGCCTAATAAAATTATTGAAGACTTTACCATAAAGCAAAGTATTTCATTGTAACTATTGGAGTAAGTGCTCGTCAGCATGAATAGCAGTTATGTATCTGTGCTCTAGTTATTCCACAGAAAGTATTTTTTGCGAGTATTTAGTTAATTTAAAAAAAATATGATTTTTAAAATCTATTTAGGTAAATATCTTTTTCTCCAAACCAGACATTTCTCTCTAATAAAAATGCATGAGCCGGTAACATATACTTGTTTTGAAATCTGTGGGTTTTAAATCATGTTTCCAATTGAAAAGTGCCAATTTTATGCAAAGCAATGAACTTCTGTGCATGCTGTAATTTATTACATTGATTGAGGATAGGGGCTGTAACATGAACTTTCTTGACAGAAAGCTAAGTTGAAGTGGAAAGAAGTTTTACTAGATTCATTATTATTATTTCCTTGGAAAGTAATTAACATGAGAAGAGTATAATGATAGTAGATGAGAAACTGTATATGGCTTGAAATTAATTTTTAATTGAGGCCAAATGACACTTGAGTGTCCTTTTCTTTCCTGTAATAGCACTGGAATAGGGGATAGAAGTAGAAGGTTGTTTGAAATACAAAGGGGCTCTTCTTCCATAAGAAGAGACCTTCATTTGCAAAACCAAAGAAAAGTCAGAAGCTTTTAAATCTGAATGCTGAGTCGTAGAAATCAAATAGCATTACTCAGAGTCCAACTGGACATCTGTTATCAGGTAAAATGTTCTGTGAGACTGCTGTTTTGCCATCACTGGCAGACATTTATTTGCTAGAATTTGTCTTGGAGAACAGAAGTTGTATGCTGATAACAGATAAGATGCTTTCAAAATCAAAGGGTTGTCAGGAAGTTTATCTCATGTTTTAAAATATTAAATTCCATTAATCCATTCCTGAAATAATGGACAAAGACAGTGACAGCTGGGTGATCAGTTCTATTGAGAGTTTTTTTAAATTATACATTAGCTAGCTAATAGAAAATGTATATGAGAGAGCAGAGGTGAGAGACCCACTTGTCAAAAGGCTGCTTTGTACTACAGTAGTTCAAAATCTGAAAACACGGCAGGAGGATGTGTCGGGTTATGTCCATTTTGTGCTTAAGAACTTCGTATTTGGAAAAATAGCTTTCAGTAGCAGAAAAAAGGGGGAGGGTACAACAAGGGGAAAAAATAAGGAAGAAAAGCTATGCGTATCTAGAGATTTTCTTTTCTAATCTTTATAGTTAAATACAAAACCATCTGGATAACCATAGCCAATCAACAGACTTAAATAAAAACCAAATATGCTAGGTTTGGAAGGACTGTGGGGGTTTTAAATGTAATAAATTCATTTTCATGTCTTACAAAACACTGAGCATATGAATAGAACTCCCTAGGGGAAATGTTACAGAAAGTTTTGAATATATTTATGTTTAGGCCTTAAAGCCATGGTTTTAGACATTTCACTGGCATGATCTAGGGACATCAAAATTTATATCGTGCTTTTAATCTGTATTAGATTATATTGTTATGTGCTGAAGAAGCAACACAATCTGTCATTTAGGATTGACATTGATGCCTATGGAAATAATGGGGTTTATTCACTCTGTCCGTGGTACCAGTTAATTGCATGAAATCTCACAAAACCAGAAAACTAGCTGTCATTAAGGAAGATCTATGTTTGTCCTAATGTGACATCTATGCCAAAACTTTCCTTTTAATGTTTTTTTTAAATAAAAAATTGTGATCTTTGTTCTCACCAGCAAGCCAGCTCCCGAGAAAGACTTCTCTATTAATATTTACAAATTTGGCTCCCCATGGTTCTGAGTCACTGTTTTATTTAAATTCAACTCGAGTTTTCTCAGTGAAGGCGGCAGTCATAGAATCTTTTTTGAACTGCAACTTAACTAATTATGTTTCTAGAAAGAATTACAATGTAAGCATGAGATCATATGTCTGTAAACATGCAGAGATAGGTACTAATATTTCATTTGCCCACCAAATTTAGAAGAATGCTGGAATTAAACCTTTGGTTTAGCAGCCCATCTCCATTGAACAGGTGTGTGGCATTTAGTTCTGCTCCTGTTGAATTCAGTGTCAAAATATGTATTGACTTTTATTGAACTGTGTATTGTCGACAAGAGCAGTTGATTTATATTTGTTGATCACAGTATACTTCGATACACATTTATTAAATTTCCTCTTCCGAGTGTATGCAAGATGGTATATTATTATATGGCACATTTGCATACTGTTTTTGAGGGGTTTTATGCTTTTCATTCAACAAGGTGGACCTGCTTAAACGGATGAATCAAGGTAGTGTACTAGAAGGTGTCTGGTATAGTCTAAGCCCTATTTGTTGCAGATAATCTAAGTTTTATAGTAGATCAAAGAGAAGAGAAAAGAAGGAGGATGATCTCAGAGGTTGATTTGAGAGATTGCCCTACACAGCTGATTTTTGGTTTTTCCATTCAGTAGAGCATCTGCATTCTGCAAATTGTCACTTGGACTAGACAACAGGAGGGATTTCTAATGGCGTGTACTTTAGTTTTGTTTACCAAACCTAAGATCTGATTTTCAGAAGCTCCATCCAAATAAGGTTACTTACCTTTCAGTGCTAAGATGATTTTCTCTCTTTTAATTCTTCTGTAAATTAGGGATGATAATTCAGTATCATTTTATAGGGGTACATTACAGATTAATCCATTACTTTTTTGCGAAGTGTTGAAGTAATACAAGGATGAGAGACACAGAAAAGTTCATCCAGCATTAATCATTCTGTCATTAAACTAATGGTTGAATAGCGTGCAATAAATATTCTGACACGTTAACACGTCTTATAAAGAACAATAAGGATTAAACAAAATAATACCTGCTGGGTGCTTAATTGACCAGCATTCACTCTCAGCAATAACTGAGGCTAGAGTTCTTTGGGAAAAACAGTTGTGATCATGTAATGAAAGACAATTACAACTCACGCACAAGGGGATGGATTATATTTGCAGAGATACCAAATACCAGAACTAAGATTATTTTTTTTTTTTTTGCATCCATAGCATCTGGTCCTATGAGAAAGCAAATTAGACTAAGTAGACCCCTGATCCTGTACAATGACTTCCTTATATTCTCATGAAATATTTTTAACTGGCAGATGTGGAATTCTTCTTCCCAAGTGAAAAGAAATATTTTTACATGGAGCATCTGCCAGTCTTTTAAGCATCCAGGCCCACAGAATGCACATGAAAGGAAATTTCAATTCTAGGATTGAAATGTTAGATCTTAGACCGATCCTTCAAGACATCTTCTCAAGATCAAGGTCATCCAGAAATTGATCTCTGGCTCAGACAGCAGCAAAAAGTACCAAGTCTTTCAATGCCTAAGAAGATTTACATCAGGCTCACAATCAGACCTCTTCTTATCTTAGGGTGAAGGTAACTTACAAGTTGTCTCGCATCTGTCTGCAATTTTACAGTGTTGCACATGATGAGGTAGTATTCTTCAAAGTTGATTCCATTGCCCTCAGACCAAAACACTGTTGGATTGAGACTTCTTCCATGCCAGCTAGAACTCATAGGACTCAGCCACCTTTGCTCTTGCATTCGTTTTCTCTTACCGGGGGAATATGCAGACCCTTCTTATCCCAGCTCTGTGGGATGATTAGCTGCACTGTAAACAAAGGATTTGCAACCAGGCGTTATTTTCTATTCCATTTTAATGTGACTATGTCCTTAGACTATACAATTTAAGTTTTAATTAGTTATTAACAGTAGCCGTTGCAGTTAGATAATTCCATGAAGAAAAGGGAAAACAAATTACTTGCAACTAATCTATGTTCCATTTCAGCACCCTGGAAATGAAGGGTTGCCAGGAGAGTGGGAGGGAGAAGGAGGGAGAAACACTGGTTGAATACAGACCATTTTTTCCCACAAATGTCAATAATAGCTTATGCAAATTTATTGTCTAGATTTCCAGGGCATTAAAAGTTTTTGCACCTGCAGACAGTACTGTGGTGGTTGGTGAAAGATTTGCCAGAAGTTCATGTATATACAGCTAGATGTGGAAGATTATAATAGAAGGAGATGAAAGCTACAGGCTGCAATTATGTAGCAGAAAAACACTCAGTCCAGAAGCTTGTTGAAATCTCCCCTTTTTTCCCCAGGAATAATATCACGGTGAAAGTTGTTTTGTAGCATTTATGTGACGCTGCTGTCTTACAAAACATGGTTTTATTTTTAGAACCTTCTGAGAGATTGAGAAGCGAATTGTGTGAGCCTCACTACAAAAAGTTACAGATTTTTTAAAATTCCTTTCCATAAACGTGTTATGAGTAATAACCTCCTGAAGCCAACTGGTACTGTATGTACTGACAAAGGAGTTTTAGTCAATACTTTCATAAAACTTTGTGATGGAAACTGCCTTTTCACAGCCTTTGTAAAGAAAGGCAGATACAAAATGAAGTAGGCACCTGTATTGCTGAAGGAGAAGGGAATTGGCCTAAACAGTTGAACTTTGGTAAAGGAGAAGGTCCACAAGGCATCACTGATATGATGCTGGGATCTGTTAGGGAAAGTCTTCAGGTTTCCTATCAAAAATATTTTGTTTTATTTATATTGGTTTTGTAGACTGATAGTAAATCAACTGCCTTTCTAAAACACTCACTGCATTCCTATGTAGCATGCGAGTCCAGAGCCAAGTGCAGAAGTGGTGGCCCATGCAAGTCAACAGACCTTAAGACCTGCTTGAAGTGACATGCGTCAATTAAAACATGCTGTAGGATCTGCCAAAGTAGTAGAGTGTTTTATTCACAGTTCGGTACTCCAAGCTCTTTCATTGTTACAACTCTAAAAAAAAAAACCCCAAAACCCATAAATTTTGTTTGATTTTGGTTGGTTTTTTTTCTTTTTAAGGGAAAAGTAAAGCTTTTTGTAGCAGACTGCAGGTCCCAAGGTTGAAAAATACCTTGGGATATGGTGAGCTTTACAAGCAACATGTAATGTAAACTAGAAATAAAGTGCTTGCATAGTAGAAACTAAAATGTTCACTGTTGTATCTGGTGTGGAATAGGGCTTTGTCTCCAGTCAAACACAGAACATCATTCTTCAGCTCAAGTAAATCGGCATCATTCCTCCCCAGCTGAGTGTTTTGTTAAGATATTTGTCGTCTTTGATCATTGTGCTAACAGATGTCGATGTTATTGAGCCTGAATAACTACCTGCTGCCTAACTCTGGTTTTACAGTGCCATGATTCCATTGTTTTCAATGGATCTATATGATTTAAAACTAATAGCAATCTGTTATCTCCTGTATTTTTCCCTTCCTAATGATACAGGAGGCAGGCCTTTTATTCAGTTCATTTGGTCATGTATTAATATATAAAATCCTTGGAATAAAAGACTTTCTGGAGGACTGGAATGATGATTTATATTTTTGGTCTGCTCTGTTGAACAGCAGAAATTAGAAAAAAATTCTTCAGTTTCAGTCATCTTTGTTAGCTCCTGGAGCTGAAGGAATTAGGACTCTTCTTCAACTCGGTAAAGGTTCACCTAGTGGTCTTCTCTGCCATCATCTTCAGATGAGTTGAATCTCTGTATTTTCAAATGCTGTGCTTTCAAAACATACTCTACTCCTCATTGGCTACTTGCCCACAATATTTGAACCTTGCACTCCTTAAGTTCTCTAGGACCAACCCTTGTGCTTCTGGGTACATTATTCCCTTTTTATTCTTTGTAAAGATGATCACTATGACCTTTGATAAATAGATGGGAGAGTTTTCAGGTCATAAGCGTGATCCCCAACCAAATTTTCTGACGAGTTTCTCCACACTCTCCCAAACTTCCTTTACAAAGTTGTATGAAGTCCGTTGTAACACCCTGTATTTGAAGAGAGACTCTGTACTTCAACCCACTGGGTCTGCAGGAGTCTCTTCTTTTCTCCACAGGTATAGGCTCTTTAGGAAATCCTTCAGGCACACAGGCTGCTTTCATTTTAGCTGTACAAAGATACTGCAGCAAAATCATACCTTTCAAAGCACTGCCATCTTACTCATGAAGAAAGGCTTAGTAGGAAGAAAAGAGAAATATAAGTAATTTGATTGCTATCTTATCCTACAGGGAGCTGAGAAGGCATACATACATATTCTGACAAGAATGTGGATTTGCTAACAGATACCTGTTCACATTATTTTGAATTTTTGTTGTTGTTGCTGTTAATGAGGGTTGTGTTTTGTTTGATTGTTTTGTTTGTACGGATTGAGATCAACTAGGAAAAAATCAATAAAGAGAGGAGAGCTAGAGCTTCTTTTCTGTTAGTGGAGCTTATTACCTGTTAAGTATTATCAACCAGCTGGTAAGGAGTCAAGAGTGCTGGAACCAAGAGGACTAAGTATAGACTGCAAGCCAGAACTTAACTTTCAGAGTGAAAATGCTATTATTGGGACTGTGTGAATATGAAGATCTTGCATGTGAATGGTAATGATTAAAATATAAAGTACAGTGAAGGAACTGGTAGTATCATGATTTCTTTTGCTCCACCTTGGTGGTGTACTTTATAATTACTTCTTAAGTTTTAACGTCAGTGGTATTTGAGTGGTTTAGATTATTATTAATAATTGGCCTTAAGTGCCTCCAATGAACTGCTCAATTTCTAATCTGAATTTATGAAGTATTTAATAATACTGTGCTGAAAAGTAGTGATGAAAAGAAAAAGAGCGTATGCTTTTGATCTAATAAACCTTTTTTCTGCACAGAAGAATGATTTTTTGGTAAGATTCAGTTCTTAATTAAATGATAAAATAGAGAAGAGGCATTTTATGGGCACTACATTTACATAGTTGTCTTGCGTTATTGTTTTTACTTAAATTAGCCTTCTGTCATCACCCACTTACCAGTTCCAGTGGTACTTTTGAAGGGAGATTTTCTCTGCAATGTCTTAATTAAAATCCAAGACGGAAGAATGTGCTTTTTTTTTGTTTTGGTTATTGTTTTGGTTATTTTTTAGATGTTTTTATAAAAGATCTAGCTGCAGCAAATAGGAAACACTGGACACAGGAACACAGGTCAAATTTAAGCCATCTGAAAATGCAAATGATGAATACATTTGTCCTGTTCATGTAGAGTTATTTGCTGGAATGTCTTGAAGTATTCATTTCTAATGACCTAGAGCGATGTTAAAATTTTAGAGATACATTATGTGACCTGTAAGCATTAACTCTGGACTGCACTGATGTTCCATGCCTCGGTTCTCCATCATTAAAATAACAGTAATAACTCCTTCCTTTTGCCCTTTTGTTTTCTTGTATGTAGCTTAAAATTGCGGGTCTGGGGCTCTCTCCACTGTGTATGCTTGATGAGCAGGGTGGAATCCTTGAGTACTACTGTTATACTGATCATAATTACAAATAATAGCTATTACTTCATCTGCTATCAGGTTTTCTGTTCAATGTTAAGACAGTGGTCCTCTTCAATGCATTTTTAATAAAACCCCATAGACATTTTTTCATTACTATTCTGCTCATTCTGAAAATCTATTTCCTATACCTACTATCTGGGGTTTTTATTTGAGTTAAAGCTTACATTAGCTGACAAGATTTAGTAATTTCTTATGTAAATCAACCTGCTATTACTCACCTAGGTTTATTTTCTCCTGAATTATTCTAACCCTTTCCCCTCCTGCAAAATAGAAAGAGTAGAGTGTTTGTGCACTGGCAAATGTTATCACACTTTCTCAGGGGAATATGTAATGGTGTTAATTTTCAGAACCATAGAAACAAAAGATGCTTAGAGCTCCTATCATAAAGAATATACAAAGGTAGGTTTGTCATCAGCATGCATGCAGTCTTTAGACTGTCAGTTATGAAAGTTCAAACATAGACAGTAATTTCTGACCTTACTTGGTACTTATTCCTGATTTCTAGAAGGCAAATAATCAGTAAAGTATTTAAAGGTACAGAAAGAGTACCTGCATAAAAAATAAAATGAATGCTAGTAGTGTGAAGTGAAAATGATTTGTTTATGCTCTTTCACAGTAAAATATGTTTTAATTTTTTCAGCTGCAGTGATTTGAAAGCCAGGTCACATTTACCAGGGGCATTATTACAAAACTGGAATTAAAGCTCAGCCTACTCAATCTATCTGTATCATAAAGCAGTCAAAAAAATGCTGATGACAGTTGAACTATTGATAGTTTATCAAGTTTTATGGACTAATGGAATGTAGATCACCAGTACTTGTGTTAATAATGATTTTATACTACTGTTTTTAAACAAAGACATTGATTAAAGAATATCCATTAAAGAATACGTCTGATAGTTCTCTAGAAAATATTTCTTCTTTTTTATTTTTTCCTCCCCTTACATTGAATTCAGAAGCTCTAAGAGATGCAGTTTACTTATTGAGGAAGAATGCGTCAATAAATGTAAACTGGAGAATAGCTAATAAACTTGCATGGATCCTTTTAATTAATTTTTGATTGCATAGTGTCAGAATAACACGGTGTGTGTGGTCACTCCCTTTCCCTCTCTTTGTATTCATATGTGTACATGTACCAATCCATGCAGGTACATATAGTATAGCTACATCATATTTACTTGACCTAAATTGCAAAGCTAATTGTTTTGCAACTAGATGTCACTGATCTGTTATTTTTGAGAACTTGCAGGCATATTAAGAGCTGTTTACATGACAGCCGTAACTAGAAGCTAAATGGTGATGTGGAAGACCACACTACACTGGAAATTTTAAATTCCAAGTTTACTATTATCCCTTTTCTACAAAGGTATAATAAAAAGGCAAAGTACATGTTTATTTCTTTTGAATCTTTTAATTGAACTGTGGAAAAGAACTCTGAAGTCTAAGATGACATGCTAAAGAATGTATCTAAATGTGATACACAGTAGGATTTATTTCAGTCTTGTTTAAATTTCAGAGGTAAATGTTGAAGCCTTATGTCGTATTTTGAAAAGTATCTAGTGGTGGCTGTTTTCTAACTTGTTTTTTTCCTTTGCCATCTTTAAAACTATGCTTGTGAGCAAACTGGAGACATCAGATGGTTCTCATGGTTAGCTGATGTGATGCTGTCATGCTGGTAAAACAGACCTTCTATATTCCAGAGCAGATTGCTGTGCTTTTTGTGCTATGTGATGCTCAAAGGTGCTCTCTAGCTTTAGGGAAGCCAGTACATAAACAAAGAACCATGTGTGGAAGCCCAGTGATGGTCTGTGAGGCACAGGTAACTTAAAAGATGTCAAATTTTTCAGAAGTGGCTCAAGTGGGAGATCTGCATTATAAATGTATCCTAAACAGGTCTGGCTATTTGGTGGTGTGAAAAAAAAAAGTTCTGTCATAGCTGTCCTGATAACTACCCTCATGCAAATACAGCTAAATATGCTAGTTTTGTCAACCAGCCTTTAGGACAGGTGGTAACAGGGAGGCTATGGAATCACTCCCTGTGGGGAAAGCATTGGCCTGGCCTGACCCCACAGCTGACTGCTCCGAGTAGGATGTTGGATTGGAGCCCTCCTAAGGTCCCTTCCAACCTGAGTTATTCTGTATGATATAGGAGTTATTTGGGGCAAAAAAAGCTCAAAACCCCACATTTGTGGACATATCCATGCATTTCCATTGGAACCGTCTTGACATACCTGTAGCAGACAAATAGGAAGTTCCTGCCCAGCTCTTGCCCCATCACACTAAATGCAAGGATGTCTCGAGTGTTTTGTCAATTGGTTCCTGAAATGCTGAGCAGTTGGGACAAGGAGCACTGACAGCAAAGATTGAAATCCAGCTCTTCCCTCTCCAATGGAATTCTGTAGACTGACAAGGTTAGTAATGTGGGATATGTGGGATAAGTTACTTAAAAGTTTTCTTGAGGGCATAGAGGAAGCCAGGTCTCCATCACTTCCCCATGCTGAACTGTGAGATTAGTCATGTTTATTCCTTTGTTCTCTTTCTGGCTTTACCAAATCTTGATAAGTCCATGCAAAATGAACAAGTTTCATTGGAGAGTTTGCTATCCACCTGAGAATTATCTGTAACATGAATATTCTCACATAACAGATGGAATAGAACATATGTTTATTCCACACTGTATAAGCTTAACTTTTTAGAAGATGGTGATGCTACTACTTCAGGGACTGTGTTTGAGTTGAGGCCTGTTCTGGTCATGTTTAACAGATCATGTAATAGCAGTCAGAGGACTGCCAAGTTTTTGGATCCTGACAGAACTGAGGACAGAAATGATCAGCAATATCACATCGGGCAGGTTGGAGCCTACCTGAAAACTGAATTTCATTATTAATAACTGCAGTATCTAGAATTTTCAGAAACCATCAGAATAAACCAAACATGAGACACATGTCTTGGTTGATATCCAAAGTGAGCAGTATGTAGGGCTTAATCATTGAAATAATTTCTTCTCTCTGTCACCTTATGTCTGACAGCTCTGAGTAGAGAGAGCATTGCTTAAATACTTGTAAGTATGGGCTTATTAATAGTTCATAAGAATCAGTTCTTGTCATTTTACTGACACAAGGGAATTTGTTAGTACTTTCAGACCTCACAGCTGTGGTTTCTGATAAGGCTAGTACCACTGTTGTCCTGTCCCCCGTCCCCCGTCGTGGTCGTGTGTCCCGTCCCGCCCCCCTTTTTTTTTTTGGCTAGGTAGGAAATTGTCATTTTGGTAAACAAACTTTCAGTAACACATAATTAAAATAACTTTAACTACAAACATTTTGCACCATATATCATCAGTTTTTTCTCTTCACTGAAAAGCAGTTTTTCACTATCAAATTTGACTTTATTTAATTTTCCGGTGTCCACCTTAGAGTTAACTTTGTTGTGAAGTTTTTAGTAGCATGTGATTTTTTCTATTAATAATCCTTTATTAGTGGATGCAGCTTCCAAGCATGTTAACTATACACTTCAAGAAAATATCTACCTTTGGTACTTCAGAGGGAATAATAATACTAATGACAATACTAGTACTGTCTAGTTAATGCATATGCAGTCAAGCACACAGTTTTTATCATTTGGAAAGTCATTATCAGTTTGTATTGTGCTGTACAGTGTTGGCGTGGGCTAATTTTACTCCTGTAGTGAAACGTGCATGCACCTTGGCATTGAGAGAAAGTATTTTTATGCAGCAGTAGGCTTCTAAAATTAATCTGAATTTAATATAAGGATAAGCATATAGTTCATTAAATCATAGCATATTTATCATGGAGAAAGCTGGCTTGACTCATGGAATTTTACTTCATTTATTGGCAATTAACACAAACTTAATTCCTGAATCATATATTGAGAAAAAAAGAACATACAAACAATTTAACCCTTAGAGAAATACCTTTCCTCCCCCTTCCACAGGCTCAGCTTCAGCCAAACACCTTTTCACCCCGCTTCCTACCCTTGTTTCTACCATGTGTTTTACACCATCCCTCCAAATTGGAGGGGCTGCTGTTAGGTGCTATTAAGCCAATGCCACCTCTTCTCCAGGCAGAACAAACCTGTGTCTCCTCACAGGACAAATGCTCCAGCCCCTGACCATCTTGATGGCCATCTGCTGAACTTGCTTCAGTTTATCAGATGCCTGCAGTTGTGGACTGTAGTAAAGTATAATGCTGAAGCACATACCAGACCTGTTGAGTTCAACTTTGCTATTTATTTAAGAATGTAAAATTGTGTATACCTCAGGTTCCTCATTCGTAAATATGATGGCATCTTCTCTCAGGTGTGACCTGATGTTTACTGCTTCTCAGAGTTAATCTTTTAAGGTCAGCCAGAGAGTTGCTAGGGCAGAAAGAGCTTTGCATTCCATTCACTGTTCTAATGTCTGGTGCTGTAAGGATAGGAGAAGAGTGGAAGCAAAAAGATGGGAAAGAAAGATGGTTTAAGTAAAATTAACTGTTACTGTACTGAAATAGCTGGGTGTTATGAAAATCACCCTGTCTGCTTCCCTCTGATAAGCAATAACATCTTTTCTCTGTAACTTCACAAGCTGTGGAATAGCTTTTTTTTCCCAATATTTTAAATCCTTGGAGAAAGATAATAAAAGGGGTCAACTTGTAGGAATCAATTACATAAATAACAGGCCATTAATTTAAAGCTACATTAAATGGCAGTATCAATCAAGGGAAGCGATCCCCTCTTCTCGTATGCATTTTAGATGTTTACTTCATTCTACATTTGTGTTTAGATTCCTGTTCGTCATCTCCTGCATAAGTCATAGGTCTGAGAACTGAACCTAGATGGCAGAAAATGTCTTAATATTTTTCTTTCTTCTGTGTTGTTCACAGCTAGAGGAAATGAAAAATCAAGTAGAAAACTCAGGCAGCTACAAGTAACCAAAAATCCTGCTACTTCAAAGGTAGACTTTTTGTACTGATTTCAAAGGATGCTTTGTGAGACTGATGTTCAGCATGAGACAGAAGTCTCACAATTGTTGATGATATTCTCTAGAAATTTTCCTTGTGCAAATATCTGAAAACTAAGCCTGAACTAACTTATGTGATATTTTGTCATTAGTTTAACTTGAAATAAGTGAAGAGTCAGTCCTGCAAAAGTCATTAAGTGCATAAGCCTATCACTGAGACCTCCAAACACCACATTTTGGTGATGTGTAATCTAGGAAGCCTCTAACTTTCCTCTCTACAAGCTCACTGGATGTTTTGGTGCCTGATCACTGTCAGAAACAGAGGTGCCTATATCAATGTTGCCAGCTCAGTTGGTACCCGCTGGGATATTTAAACCAGGTTTCTGTCCTTCTCCTTGACTTTCTTAGACCCAACAGCAACAATTCTCATGGAACAGTTGGTGGTAAAATGGTTTAGTACTTCTTTATAGCCATTCTACTCTACCCAGTGTCATAAAAAATTGCGAGAGGCATCTGGGAGAATAGAGGCTGCTACTTGTAGGAAAGGGTGCAGATAGACAATGAAGGGGTCATCTAGGTTGCTGGAAGTGAGTCCAGATGGAGGGTTGTAAGGGGATTGGAGTTTAACACTTGGAAGACATCTTCCCTTTTTGTTTATGTTTTTAATTGGTTTTACTAGGTTAAGAATATGTTCTCTGCCTGTCTGCATATGAAACCTGCAAAGGTCTTGTTTGTTTTGTTATCTGTAGAGTAAGAGCTGAAAGGACTGGTTTGGGAAAGGGCATTAGAAACCAGGAGATAGATTAATTTTCTCAAGCTGTCCTAGATATCTTTCTTGTGTTAATGAAAGCACACTATTAGAAATCCCCAGTGAAATTTCACAAAACCAGAGCGATACATGGATTGAGAAGAGTCTGACAATTTCCATCCTTTAAAGGAGTGCATTCCAGACCTTACTGAGTTCTTGCAAGCAGGGGAATGCTGCCTGTTTGGATTCTAAGTTGCACAGCTCAAGCTGTTTGCCTATAACAACTCAATAATGTTCTGTCACATTTTATTCCCACCTCAAGTATTGTATGCTTGTTTGTTTATATTATATAGTAAAGTGGCTGCACCAGTTGGTTTTTTAGACATTTAGGTTTTTCATTCTGTACTGCATTTTTATGCTTTTATAAGTTTTTTTGCGTTTAGTGTGATCTATGGACATGAGTCAATGAAATGTAGATAACTCAGGATTGTATATGACTTCTGAGTTAACACAACATGCTTGTGGTTTATTGATGTAATTCACGTAAGGTACTGAAGATCAATTTCTTATGGATTTATTTATGTTGGCTAAGTATTTATCCAGCAGTTCATCCCAACAAGTTCAATTCTACCTTCACACCTGCTTAATGATAGGTAATTGTTTAAGATACTTAGCAGTAAACCTCTGCTAAGCAGTAGCACTGTTAAGCAATAGCTTAAGTTGGTATATTAAAGGCAACATAAGAAAATGTGAACCAAGGAAAAAAGGTAGAATAAGATATGAAAAAACAACCTAGGAGCAATGGAATTGTATTTAATGAAGTTAACTGACATGACATTTGTATATTGATGAAGGTATAACGTCCCATGGATCAGGCATGTCTCAGAAGTTATATGCGTCAATGCAAAGGATTTGAGGGTTGTTTTTCTAATATTAAGGAATGAGACTAGGAAGGCTTTAAAGAACAACGAAGTCCCTAACTACCTACCTGAATAAGCTGCAGAGTTAAAATATCCAGCTTAGAGCCACTATTGGTGCAAAATTGGGTTTTGTTAACTGTTACCTGGGTGCACGTGCTGTCATGCATATCATCTGATGACGAACGGCATCTTCTCTGTCATGCTTGTGTTTTCATTCTTATTAAAATGATGATCATCATACAGGGCCAGACAGAACTAAGTACTTTCTCTACAGATACTTTTTCCTGGGAAAGGGCTTTCTGTTCAGAAGATGCTAAGATGTGCTATTGCTTCTTGTTCTGGTGGGGGAAAATCTGTTTTGAAAAATCTTTCCTTCGCTATAGATGCCTAAATGGAAGAGAATTCTTGAAAATCTGGCCATATGAGTAATATGTCATAAAAACGGCAACACCTGGAGGCAGTGCATCTTTCAGCATTTTGTTCTTAGTTGGTATTTAATTGTCTGTGATCAGACAAAAAGTGCTGACTTGTTACTGTTCTTATATCCAAAATGCTGTTGGTGAAAAAGGAAACATTTCCCATGCTTGGGTTTTGGTTAGTTTGGAGAAGGGCAGGTTGTGCTATTCTGGATAATTTTAGTAGTTATAAATACATAAGTCAGGAATTTCCAAATATCCCAGAAGATGAGCTTTGAAGTTTGCAAGGCACTGGTGCCTTCTGAATGTTTTTATGTTTGTGAAGATGTTTCGTGGGGGGAGGAAATGCCTCAAGAATTTTAATTTCCTTTCATTGCTATTAATGCAAATAGTCTCTTTCTCCTCTTTTTCTCACTCTCTTTTTGTCTTGGATTGTAAAGTCTTATTAAGCAGTGAACTATGTTTTCTAAAGATTTTGCTAGTGCCATGGGTGCCAAGAGAGTTTCTTGGCCATTATCTCAAACAATTGTGATCAATATATTAATACTTTCTGGGGTCTTCTAAGCATGTGTAACTGAAGTGAGTTTATTCCAAATGCAGTCTTGATTCATACCATTCATCTTCACTCAAGTGATTTGTTCCAAAGGTGAGGATGCAGCTAAAGAAAGGTTTGCAGGGTTGACTTGTTTTCATGTATCTTTTATTTCTACAAAGAAAATATAATTCAGAATCTGCAGAGGAGGAAAATACCATGAACATTCTTTAGAAAATAATTTAACTAAAGATGTTTGCTATTCAATTATAGCTGTTCAAGAATAAGTAGCCGATCAAAAAAGCTCACTATGTAGAGGGGATAAAAAAGAATATTTTTTAAAGTAGTAACATATCCCTTTTAGGCAATGAATTTGGCAAATATAGTAGTACACTATTTTCTTTCTCCTTTTAAATTTATTACATTAAACATCTATTAAATTAATTAAAATGTAATCAAGCTTTCCTGTAGAATTTTCACTTTTATAATTTCATTATGAGGATGCCAGTGTTTATTAACTTGACTATATTTTTAAGAGGAAAAGGAGTAGAAACCTTGCTCTAATTAATGTAAAATGTAGGACCCTTGCTCTTTAATTTCTAGTAAGGGTAAGTATCTCTAACTCATGAGTAGTTGTCTATGTAAGAAGAATCCATAATTTATTGACTTCCTGAATAAGGATCCCCTCATCTTCTACATCATTAAATAACAGACTTGATCAGGTGAAGAACTTATTATTTCCCACAGTTGGTTTGACTGATTAACTTCTTTTCACTGAGCATAGGCAAATGTGTTGAAGAACATTGTAAATGTTGAACAACATAGAAAGCAGGAAGTTAGATGGCAAGTGCACTTCTCGTTATAAGAGCCTAAGAGCTCAAAAGGAGAGAAGGGGCTATAATGGGACACCAAAGAATGAGAATCTGCTCTTATAATAACAAGTACCATCTCTTTAGAAGTTCTCTGTAAGACTGACTTGACCACTTCTTCAGATGCATGCGTCCAAGAGGAGTGTCATTTGTCATCTAGTGGGACCTTTGGGTTTCATGTTTTGATACTAATGGAAAAAGTGGTGCTAGCAGAAAACAGAGGTTTCCTCTATATTTGCTCATTGTAAGAAGCTGCCTGGGGGGGGATGAGACAAAAAGAGCCTTCCCCTACTTTACTCCCTTCAAAGACATGGCAAAATTTCAGGCTTTGAAATTGCAAATGATTTCCCAGTATCTACTGCTGTCCTGTAAAATCCAGTTCAGCCTAATGAGCATGAGGATGAAGATGTCTCTTGCTCTGTTCTCACTCAATCAGGCCAAATGAATTAATCAGTAAAATTGTTTGCAACAAGCTGCACTGTTCAAAGTAATGTAATAACAGCATGATAGACTTTGTGCTGGGGAAATTTGTCGGGGAGAGGGGAAATCTGTGAGAGAGTGAGCGCATTACTTCAGGGTCAGTGAAGCCCTGCACTTGAAACCCTTATGGTTTATAGCGTCACTATTGTAATTCTTCTAATATTCAGAAAAGTTAACTGTATTTATCCAAATTTTCATATATTCAGAAGAGTTTAGCAACAAAACAGAGTATTTTTTACCAGAGTTTTTAAAAAAATCAGTAAGTAAATGACATGCTTATGTCTTTTTTTTAGTGTCTCTCAGTTGCTTGGCACTTGAGAAATTAGTGGCAGGAAGAATGAACCCTGTGTACAGGAAGTGCAGAAGTAAAGCAGTAAGGAGCCACTTTTTGGAATTAGTTACTTCATTGTATCAGCCAACATCTGGTAATGTGGAGAACAACTGGATTATATGGATTATACAATTACCAGCTCTTGGTAAGGCTGAAAGCTCACAGAAACAATAGGGGGACAGTTCCTATAAAATTGCTCAAATGATGCATGAGTTGTCAGAGGTGTCTTGCTCCATATTACATCATCAATTCTTCTACTCTAAAAACTAGGCAAAATAATTATTAAGGAAGCTTCTCTATTTGATATTTGCATGTAACTGTTGGTATCTGTTGCCAGTGCTCAGAGTTATGTATTACTTAAAAGAATTGCTTTAGAGACCAAGTAGTTAAGAGATTTTAATTCATATACTGTGAATGCTCACAGTTGTCTTGCTAATTTGTTTATATATACTTGTTCAAACTTACAGTCTATGGCAGTAAAATTGTCTTATGGTACTATGAGTTTATGCAGTACTAATAGAGCTTCTGTATGTTCTGTTAGTAAGGATAATAAATGTTTATTAATAAATAAAATCACAACATTATTTTCACTTGTAGATTTTAGAGAGTCCTAATGGAACGTATGGGGTTTTTGTCTTTCTGCAGGTAAGCAAAATAAGGCACAAAGAGGTAACTTGGACCTGTTGAGCATCACAGAACAGGTCACTAGAGCAGAGCCAGCAATACTATTGAGTCCTTTTCATCATCAAGCAAGTAGGCCAGCTAGGTGAGTATGTATCGCTGTCAGATGCCACAAAGACATAGTAATTATGCTCATAGAACACGACTTCAGTCCATCAAAACAATGTTACAATTTTTCCATGACCTGGTGGCCCATCAAATAGTATTTTAGTTGTTAGATTTATGCTGGATTGAAGAAAGGTGAAAAAACTAGGCAATGTTGAATGAATTAAAATGGCTGGTTTTGACCATAATCTAATGATACGAAGCAGAAAGTTTGATTGTTAAAGTAGATTATTCAAATATCCGCAAAAGGCTTTAAACAATGTCTGCCCCTCTTAAGGTTCTTTATGACAAATAATATGCCATTTGTGTACTATGAATCCTTGGAAAAGAAGTTCTGGCTCTCAAAATCTCCTAAACTGGCCGACCCAATTTTGATTTAGCAACAATAATTTATGTTACTCCGTCTACTGCCAGAGTAGATGAAATATACGTACTAATAGCACTTACATTACAGCAACCACATACGGTGATGTTACTTATTAACTAGTCAGTATAATCTAAGGAAACAGATGAAGCTGATCTGCTGTGAACGTTATTTCTTTGTATCTCCCTGCACTTCCTGAAAGTAAAATAAGTCTTGAATTGTGCAAATGCCCTGCTGGCTGTATAGTATATATGGCCTTCATATAATTGATGAAGAGACAGATTCTATTGTATTCATTTTCGTGGTTATATTAACATGAAATTTCCTATATTTGGCATTACTCCATATACATTCTTTTTTTCTCTCCCACGGTAATTTTCCAGGAAGGAAACTTCTCTTCCACTTCTGATTAATCGAATATTCTTGGCTTTTGAGACTTTAAAATTTTATTTATTATCAGGAATAACTTTATTTATTTATTTTTTAATTCAAGCAGTTTGTATGCTGGTGGTCTCCCACTTTTTCAGAACATTCTGTGTTTGCTGAATCACCATCAACAGACATAAAATCTGCATTGACATTGATAAAATAATGTCAATAGACACAATACAGGATTAATTAGAGAGTTTGGCTTGTAGAAAATCAGTTTGTATACTCTTTCACTCTCCGCATTATGATTCTTAATGAGAACTATATGGGGCTGCTAGTAAACATTTCCCATTTGTAGGCAACTTACACTGCCACACTTTTTTCTGTGTATGAGTTATTATTTATGTATATAAAATTAAATAAATAACGTTCACAAACTTACTTTGGAAACTTGACCCATTTGACCATCGGAAGAGGCAGTTACAGAACCCTCATACACAGTCATTGCCTACTCTACTCTTGTCTTTCAGTACCAAGCATAGTTAAACTGTTAGAATAACCAGCCAGAAAAGAGGCAAATCATCCAACATTTGCAATGTTTGAGTCAAGGTTGTATCCCTTTAATAAAGATATGGTATGGCTTATGTAGAAGCTTACAGGTGTAACGCAGAAATTGTTATGCAAGGTTCTGTGACCCATATTACACAGGAGTTCCTCCCCGCCTCAGAATGAATGAATCTTTTCTATTAGACCTGGCATATTGGAAATGGTAACAGGTGATGGCAAGGTGAGTTTAAATAAAGCTGTTGCCAACAAGCTGTTAAAAAAACCCAACTTTTTTGGTTTTTCCAGTCTGCATATCTCTCTTTTGGGAGCACTGAAATTCATGATCACCCAAGGGGAACTGATATTCTTTAGAAGCGGTGTATGAGGAGAAGGGAAGACAAAGAAAGAGAATTATTTTTGTTCATGCCCCTCAAGATCAGAGTCTTATAATTTAGCAGTCATAGTAAAATAAAGGAAGAAAAAAAATCCATGGAGCTCTCCGACAGTACTTTTAACAATGAGACTCTCACGACAGTAAAACATAAGAGAGCTAGAACTTTAGGAAAAAGAAAGGACTGTTTGAAAATGAATCACTGACATTCTGGGCAAAAAAGGATCCTGAGTTACAATATCCTAGGAGAGTTGATATAAGCAAAATTGGGGAAAAGAAGAGGATGGTGGGTGAACGCCTGCTTCTACACCTAGAAAACCTTGAGAAACGTGCCTAGGTGTTCTAGTGTAGCAGAGAGAATTTGTTCATCCAGCTTTTAGCTCTGCAAGTTCCTTTAGGGTAATATGAATAGAAGTGATAGCCCAATTTTAACAGAATGGAAAAGACCAAAGGGTGACAATTTTAGGACGATAATATAGATAAAGACCAACGTTTATTTAATATTAATTTAATTTTACGGCAGGTTTGCACAGTCAGTGCAGTAGCTTACCCAGTATACTCCCTACGCGGCACTCATGTTTCAACTTTAACTCTTCCTGGGGGAATGGAGCTTATTGATGGCAAGCTTCCAATGGTGTAAACAAATCACACAGAAACAGCATTTGTTACACATTCAGGAAATACAGCACGTGGTATTACAGCATAATGTAAAAGAAGATAATAATAACAACTGAAAACTGCCCATCAGAATTTACTCCAGAGGTTTAATGGAGGATAAATGTTTTGTATCACAGAGATCTGGCTCCCATTTTGCTGTCACTTTATGTATGCAGCAATTCAGTTATGGGTGAGAGTGAGTTTGTTGGGGTGGAGGGGAGAGTAATTTGAGTTTTAAAAAATACTTTATGTAACTTAAGATATGTTGTTAGAGCAAACTCACTCCAAATAGATTTACAGTCTGAAAATAATCTCTCACAGCAGGAACCTAATTTCAGGAATATGTTGGGGAAATTTCGTTGTACTCCTTGAAGAGAATTAAACACACATTTATGCTTAAATACAGTATTAAAAAAAAACAAAAACCCAAGCATTGGACAGAGTCCTACTGTCATAAGTGGTTCTACAAGGAGTCTGCAAAGATGCATCACAAGCTGATTCCTTATCTACACTTGTGTTGGTACCAGTCCCATGAACATTGGCATGGGGTGCCTCAGCCCAGCGTTGGGTCCATCCCCAGGGTCAGCTCTGCTGCCCAAGGGTGGCCCCTGAGCATTGGCATTCCAGCATTTCTACAAGACAATGCTGTGGCTATTTCTTACCCCATCAGCAAGGGAAACTTCACTCCCTTACAGGGAGTTCTTCCCTCTCTGGCATTCCAGCTTCCAGACAGTTCAACCCCTTCTGCAGTTGGGCCTTTTTGCCCTCCATGCCAGGTCGTTTCTTTAGTCACAAATTACCACTGCTGAGCAGTTACAATATGAATTTCCCCTTCAAATACTTCAGCAGTGACACTAAGCCTGTATCTATATAAAGTCTCTTTAAATAACTTAAGTGAAAAAGGAAAAAAAAAGTAAAGCTACTAAGTTGAACCCAAAGATAACCATCTAGTTCAGGATTTGGGGATTATGGATGCATGCCCTTTCTATAATTGGTAACATTTACACTTTTTGTTAATATTAATTTCATTTTTATTGTGATGTTTAAGTTACCTCTGGACGCATGCATCCATGGTGTCTTGGGGAAGAAGAAAATTTGTTCAATTTTACTTCTAGTGCCTTTCATCAGGCTGCTTTTATTTGAATCTGCTTTTGCTCTGTATTTTATGCTTATAGCAAGGCACTTGTGAATCTTCATATTTCTGGGAAGACCTTGTTTGCCTTTACAGCTGTGGAGTGTGACCTAGTTGTATATCAGAATCTTAAGTCTGTCTGCTGGAAGCCTGTTTGCCGATGTTAAGGAGTTGTCTTTCTGAGAAGCTAATGGTGAAACATATGGGATCTCCAAACTCAGAATGACATCGCTGATTATTCCTGAAAACTAAGTCAGTTTCCTAGAAATGACAACAGGGGTGAACGAAAAGAAGGAGAAATAGGGATTATCAGTTGCATATCTAAAAATTAAAACATCTGTCTTCCTTGTGATCTATCTCCTCAGATCTTGGAAACTACTTTTTCCTTTTTTTTCTGCTTATTTCCAACGTAATGGATTTCCTTGAAATCAGCCATGTCTTGTCTTCTCTTCCTCTTCATGATTAACTATGGCTTTTTCAATAATAGCCCCTGGAGCTGCTTTCAAATCAGTACAGAGCTGATAGTAACATCTGGAACATGAGGAGAAAAAAAATGGCAGCACTAGTGAGACCTCTGCTGTACCACCCTGTGTAAGTCTGTATGTAATACCAGTAGTGACAAAGAGTATGTTTCTGAGCTGCCAGGTCAGTTGTAGCTTTTAAGAGCTAAATATTTAACTACTAATAGCAACACAAGACCATGGGTTTCCATTCAGTAGTGTAATATGCAGAAATGCATTGTGGTTGCAGTGGGTTGACCCTGGCTGGGTGCCAGGTGCCCACCAAAGCCACTCTATCACTCTCCCTACTCAGCTGGACAGGGGGGAGAAAATATAACAAAAGGCTCATGGGTCAAGATAAGGACAGTTTAATAAAGCAAAAGCAAAGGTTGCACGCAAAAGCGAAGAAAAACAAATTATGTTGTTCTCTACTTCCCATCAGCAGGCAATGTCTGGCCACTTCCTGGGAAGCAGGGCTTCGGCACATGTAGTGGTTGCTCCAGAAGACAAAAATGCCCCCCTTCCGTCTCCCTTTACTTAGCTTTTATATCTGAGCTGACGTCTTATGGTATGGAATATCTGTTTGGTTAGTTTAGGTCAGCTGTCCTGGTTATGTCCCTTCCCAAGATCTTGCCCAGCCTTGCCGGGGGGCAGGGGGAGGCAAAAACGTTGGAGAGACAGCCTTGATGCTGTGCCAGCACTGCTCAGCAGAGCAGTAGCCAAAACACTGGTGTGTTATCAACACCTTTCTAGCTACTGATGCACAGCACTACGAGGGCTGCTATAGGGAGAATTAACTCCATCTCAGCCAGACTCAATACAGTGCTCAAAAGCCAGTATGAAGCTCCTTTGTCAGGAGGTTTACAGCTACAGATTAAAGCTTTCCAGGTGTCATGGGCTAATCCTGGTATGCAGCTAAATGCCACACAGCCACTCACTCACTCACCCTCAGTGTGGTGGAGGAGAGAATTGGAAGGGCAAAAGTGAGAAAATGTGGGGGTTGAGATAAAGACAGTTTAATCGATAAAGCCAGCAAAGCAAAACAAGGAATTCATTCACCACTTCCCCTGGGCAGGCAGGTGTTCAGCCATCTCCAGGAAAGCAGGGCTCCGTCATGCATAACAGTTATTTAGGAAGACAAACGCCATCACTCTGAACATCCCCCCCTTCCTCCTTCTTCCCCCAGCTTTTATTGCTGAGCATGATGTCATATGGTCTGGGATATCCCTTTGGCCAGTTGGGGTCAGCTGTCCCGGCTGTGTCCCCTCCCAACTCCTTGTGCACCCCCAGACTACTCACTGGCAGGGCGTTGTGAGAAGCAGAAAAGGCCTTGACTCTGTGTAAGCACTGCTCAGCAATAACAAACTTGTTTTACCAACACTGTTTTCATCACAGATCCAAAACATAACACCATACAAGCTGCTGTGAAGAAAATGAACTCTATCCCAGCCAAAACCAGTATACCAGGAAAGAAGGGACAGGAGTTTAGTCTGAGTTATCTGTTTAGAGGAAACATGCAGCAGGAAATTTTACTCACTAAATCCATCAGTGCCTCTTTGGATATGCTTGTTGAAAATAGCAGCACAATGCATTGTCTATTTGCAGCTCCCAAATCAGTGCAGAATAGAACTGGGATTACTTGGGGTTTCAAGCCATTCTCACGTTTTCCTACATCTTCTTTCTTCTCATAAATCCCTGACGCCTCTTTGTTAAAAGGGCATTCCTTCAGACTGTATTTAGTACTGACACACCATGTGCTGTGCTGGCTGCAGGAGGGTGTTGTCAGAAAATTCTTCCTGTAATTATCAGAAAGACTAGCAACCTCAGAGCAAGTGCTCTGAAATAATTTCTTTTTTTAATGAACATTACGTATTACCAGCCTGTGCCTGCTTGCATGTTCTGATAAAACATGGCATCTTGAGGCTTTGTCTGTTCAAGTTTCGACAGGAATTATTGTCTCTGAGGGTATACAGGTTTTTTCTTCAGCTATCCTAATTTTATTGTCAGCTTTTGTCACAGAAAGAAGCCAAGCAGCGTAGACCTTCTATTCTCATCTACTGACTAAACTCTTTACCATCTCCTACTACTTCCCACTTCATTTGGCCACCAACTTTTTTTTTTTTTAAACAACTAGGGACCCTCAAGCCTCATTCCAGCAGGAATAAGAAAGGCCCCCAGTATCAGACAACTCAACATACAGACTTCAAAGTAGGCATAGCTCTGAAATCACAGCAAGATCCACAGCTCCTGCTTTGAGAGGATACTTTTACCTTCAAATTTCAGGCCTCATTTCAGGTAGAACACTGCCCCCCTTGAGGGGAAGAACCCATTTTGTTCCCAAGTGCTTAAATCACTGCACTCTGCAGAGCATCCTGTACCTGTGTTGAGACCATTAGGAATATTCCAAGACACTCCCAGGGAAGAATCCTCCCTACAGCCTTGCTTTCTTGCAAACCATTCTGTTTCTCTGCCCTAGCCCCTTCTTAGCATACGCTCCAGAAATTTTCCAGGAGTAAATAATGGTCTGCTGTCATCAGTCCTCAGCATCAAATACCTCCGCAGTGAGACAGCTCTGCCAGACAGCTGAAAGCTGTTAATCCTACACACAGATCCACCACCCATAATTCCAGTCACATGTCTTTTCAAGGATAGACTCACAGATGTAAATCCTAACGGCAGTCTATAAATTCTGCAAGACAGGCTTTTAATATCCTAGTCTATGGCTATACTTTTTAATTCTTGAGAATACCTCAATCTATTCTTCCTTCCCCATCCCCTTTCTAAGACAATGTGCTGGTTTTGGCTGGGATAGTTAATTTTCTTCATAGTAGCCAGCGAGCAGCTTTGTGGTACTTAGTTGCCAGTTGGGGTCAAATCATGACAGACACCATCACAGAATATTGAAATCCTAGCATCATTTTATCCAGGTGCTCTAAAATTGATCCCCTATACACTTTGATGCAAATGAGTTTTTCAGAAACTTCTTTCCAGTTACAAGATAGAAGGCTAGAAAAAAATGTTTTGAATTTTTTTGATCAAAAACTTCTCATTTGGAATGGTGCATCTGTGGGCAGTAATTCTATTGAAGAAGGAAGTAATTTTCATTTCTCAGGCTGGAGGACATATATATCTATATCTGCATCAGACCACTGTGTTAGTTCTCAGCAGGTAAGAACCAGTATCAATCAGTTCAAAGCCCTGCTTTTCATTTTTCCTGTAGCCCATTTATAAAGATTTTGCTTCCTGTTGACAGACACCTTGGATATCAGGTTGCATAGGACCTTCTTTACGGGGACAGTTGCTTTATAACAAAGCATTGTTTCTGCCTTAGTGGTGAACTCAGTATAATGTTAGGTGAAGTAAGATCATTGGACCTCTGCATAAATACACTAAAATTATACTGTACTCTTACCTTAGCATCTGTAACACCTCTCAGTGTCATTTCCAGGCCTTCCTGAAACTCATCAGCTAATTTTACTACCAAGCACAATTAAAACTTGTGGATTTGCTGGGAAGTAGCTTTCAACACACATACTAGATGCTAGAGGAGGTGCTTGCTAGCATCCCCAGTTGATCTGCTGACAGAATATTCATACTCACATTTCAGGCATGTGTCCTGCATTAGCCTCCAATGGTGGAAAATTCCAGACGTTGTCTACAAAGGATGTCTTTTCTTTTTCATCTTCTGTCCAAACTGAAATCTCAGAAATATTGCTTGTAGGGTAGAACACATTGTGTTTAGGCCAGAATACCTTGTGCAGAGCCCAGCTGCATCTTGAAGACCTCCTCATAGGTTTTGGAGTGGCTGCTGTTAGGTGCCTCTGCAGCTGCCTTTTCTCCAGGCAGAACAAGCCCACTTGCCTCAGCCTTTTCTCACAGGACAAGTGCTCCAGCCCCTGACCATCTTGGTGAGCATCCACCAAACTCACCCAGCTGATCTAGTCTTTCATTTACTGTGGAGCCCGCAAGTGGGGTTCCCATGTTTATTACCGCTCAGTGACTACAGACTAAATGAGCTTTGATTAGAAGTATGGTTTTGTTTTTGTTTTTCCAATCACACCAACACTGGAAACTAAGTTTGGGATCTGCACGCCTGCAGAAACTGCAGTTAAGATATTTTGCTCTGAATGCTTCAAAATGAAAGATTCCTCAATCAAGATTATATCTCCAGAAGTTGTATAAGATGGAAACATATGACATAGCCTGCCATGCTCACATCAGCCCTCGCAGAAAAGCACCAATTTACTCCTTCTGTCAAAACATAAAGATATCGGTTAGAATTATCTGTGTGAAAAGTCTTAGGGAACAAAGTCTTGGGCAAATAATTCAATTTATTTCTCTGAATGTTCCTTTTTAAACTAATTAATGTTGAGTGCTTTGAAATAATTCTGTATTTACTATTCATGTCTATCTGGGGAATCAATTTCTCTCATGTGAATTCTCACAAGTAGCCTGAGCAGGATCCAGCTGTGAACTACAAAATGTGTATATCAAAATTCCCACTGCTCTTGTTATCTAAACTATGCTGCAAGGAACAGAATACCATTTAATTTCGCAAATGATTGTAAAGAACCTCTTTCTCAAGATAATTCCTGAATTTCTTAAGCAAATTAATCCTGATTAATAAATCTATTCAATAATTTTTCACTATGTGTGATTTTAATCACATTTATGAAATTGTTCCTTTCAAATTCTAACATTTCCAGTAAGAATTCTGAATATGCCAAGAAAATCTTACTGCTAAGGCCATGGACTAGAACTTTGACCTCAGTCTTCCCTGTGTAGAATTGGTCTTATCACTACGAGCTTTGTTGTAGGCTTCAGGTCAGGGCCAATCTTTTATTCTGTGTTTGTAAAGTGCATAGCACAATACCTCCATCTTCCACGTAATTCTTGTTATAACTTAAGAAAAAAACCCCATATTAAACAACAAGAACATACTAAAAAATGAATAAACTGTTTTTCCAGAACTGGTAAAAACAATGTAGTTTATAGTAGATGCTTTTCCAAAGCATCTTCAACATTTAAGAATGGCAAGTCCTAATAAAAAGTCAATGAGAATTTAGATTACCAAACTTCTCAGAATTTAAAAAAAAATCCTTTAATATATACTTAGAGTTATTGTATAATTTTAATGAAATAATAATTTTATAATTATTGCATATTTGAGCAGTGTTATACTGAACCACTATGTTCATTAGCAAGGACTTTGCTTAGTGAAGAAAACTTCTGATCTGTTCCACTGCAATATTCCTTCTCTTCTCTTCAAAACAGAAGATTCTTTGGTACATTACATACAGAAGTTCAGCAAGAAATTAGATACTTATGAAGTGCCATGAGGAGTGCAGGGATTTTATGCACCATTATATAAAACAGGATTAATAATTTTAAGGAAATTACCTACAATTAAGCAAAAATACAAAAAGAATGCTTGAGATCAATTGTGAAAGAAAACAGCCTCAACAAAAAGGATGATTTTTTTTGTTCAGGAAGCTACTACTTAGAGTAAAACACTGTGCTTCTAAAATTCAAAATTAAATTAATGCTTTCTGCATGTTCACTGTAACAGTAAATTACAAAATTCATTATAATTTATAGTTAAGAAAGCAATTTGCTTTTGAAGTATGGTAGAAAAGAGGCAGTGATAATGAAAATAATGTGTTCATACAACTGTATATGCACAACACACAGATAACATTTTAAAGCAAGTCCATTAGTACAGAAAAATACTTTTATGTGTTAAAAAACAGGGGTTTAAGGGCAGATATTATAGTTGTTCTCTGCGTGTCTCAAATTCTAATCTTCTTAGGCGCTCTTCTGTTGTCTCATCTCATCATACCAGCTCTGGTTGCGTACAACTTGCTACAGTGATCTCGCAGAGCAGTGTTTTGTGACAAATAAAAATTTCACGTAACTTCTTTTTGCTATTTTATGCCTATATGGAGTTTAGGAACTGTAGCTCAAACAGTGCTGAAGCAAGGAATGGGCTGATAGAAACCTTACGGAATTCAGCATGGGCAAATGCAGAGACCTAATAATTCAAGGAAGGTCAGCAGAGGGCCATCAGGATGGTCAGGGGGTGGAGCACTTGCTCTGTGAGGTTCATTCTGCCTGGAGAAGAGGTGGCTTCAGGGGCACCTAAGAGCAGCCCCTCCAATACAAGGTCACGAAGAAGGGGGAGCCAGGCTCTGCACAGTGGCACATGGTGGGAGGGTGAGAGACAACAGCAGTAAGCTGGAAGAAGAGAGGTTCAGCCTGGCTCCAGGGAAAACATTTACCCCCTGGAGGACAGCCCAGCAGTGGATCAGGTTGCCCAGAGAGGTGGTGCAGTCTCCCTTCTGGGAGGTTTCCAAGACAGGACTGGATATTGCCCTGAGCAACCTGGTCTGACCTCACAGCTGACCCTGCTTTGAGCAGGAGGTTGGACTGGAGCCCTCTTGAGGTCCTTTCCAACCTGAGGTACCCTGTGATCCTAAGTCATTTGGTAGTTTCTAAACTCAAGAGACATGTTATGGTTTTGCTGAAGCTGTGGAATTACTTTCAAACTTCTAGTGCACCAGAAATCTGTGTAAATCACTATGATGCTATTGGTAATACCAGTATCAAAACACAGATAAATCTTTTAGAATATTTAGCGGAGTTCTTCCTCTTTCCATCTATCCCCTTCTAAATGTCTCTCTTACATTTTTATACAAACCTGTTTATTCTGTAGTTTTACCCTGTGGAGTTTAATACCTCCTTTACTTTATATCAGCATCTAGAGATATATTTTTCATATGCAGAAACTAGGATATGTAAAAAAAGAACAACAAAAAACAAGCCTCCAAATGCATTCTATTCTTTTTCTGACTGGTTAAAAGCACAGCAGTAGTAGTTAGCTGGCTGATGAAAAGAGCACCTGGCAATCATTAAGGATTTTTTTTTTTTAAGTTAAGTTTTTTTAAGTTTTTTTAGATTAGAGTTTTCACATAGAGAAGTCTATAATTTACCTCTTCAAAATCAATTCAAAGGGAAATAAACAGTTAAAAACATGCTCTTAAAAACTGATTTTTCATACTTCTAATTTTGCTACAGGCATCTATAAATGAAAAAAAAATTCAAAGGACTGATGTTTAAATGTAAGTAGACTTGTGGAGGCAGTGTGATAAATAGGCTTGTTGTCTGTGTGTCAGACTGCCTTATGTTACATACTGTAGAACCTGCCTCATACAGCCTTACTGTTTTTTGCTAGAACAGCTTTGTTTCTTTATTGAGCTGTTTTCTGTGCTTATTCATATATGTGCCAGTACTTTCCTGTTTATCGTAGACTTGCTATTTAGCTTTCAGTTTGGTAGTTAAATACTCATACAGCTCTTGGTATTTGAGATTACAGATACAGTGTCATGGTAATGATAAGTATGCATTTTTGCTTGTACTCATTGCTTTTTTGAAAAATACATACTTATTCAGCAAAATTCTAAGTTTCAGGGTGTCTCAGCTAGATCTCTTAAGATTTTTCACATATTTTACTATTTTTTAACTTATTTTCTGGTGATAATTACTGTTCTCATTCTTTAAATTGAGACTATCCTGGAAAATTTTAGTAGCCATTTGCTGATTGTGTTTTTCAACACCAAACATAGCAATTCCAACTTGGTTCCATGAAATTTCACTTGTTTGTTTGTCCTGTGGGAAATCACCATGTGATATATTACACATATACTCACCGGTTCTTTGATGTCACTATTAATGTGGGTCCTGCATATGCTTTCTCTACCTGTCGTGTTTGATTTGACTGTTCCAAGGTGCCCTTTGTCTATTTGTTTCAGTATTTTCCTTGTCGTCATTATTACACTTACAATTTGTGGACTTTAAGAACACTGCTGAGATCCCTGAAAGCTCATTTTTACTAAAATTATGAGTAGAGGGCATTGATCTTTTCCCTCCATTTTATAGTGTCATTACTTGTTAGTTTTCTTATTTAGTGGTGGTTGTCTTCAGATCACCCCAGATGCTTAAAGCTGTAGCATGTGATGCTTTTGTCAGGGTCATGTACATTTATTGCTTGTTTGAAGTTAGTGGACTTTGAATAATGCAAGTTTGATAATATACCTTTGAGAATGTGCTTCCCATTACCAAATAGTGAGCTACTTTCTTCATCTTGTAGCCCATATGGAGCGAAGGACTACGGAGGTAAATAATAGCATAGCATCCATTATCTAGGAAATATAGTCTAAACTGACATGACAAGTGACTTGACCGAGGCTGTAGACTATATCTATGGCAGAGTGATGCTTGGATCTGCTTCACTGTCTTGGTGGCAGCATTATCTTTTTTGTTCTCCCAACAGTGTGCGAGATTGTCATCTTAGATTCTTCGTATCAGCTGACCTTTTCTTTCATTAATCCTATCTCTACTACCAACCAATTGTATGATGTAAATCAGAGGAGAGGATGAAGTTCATTTAGGACAGAGATAGATGGGTAAATTTGTGTATAAAGTGCTTTTTTATATGTCTAAGCAAACACATAGGATAGTCACATCTCTTCACCAAATGAAGCAAGTACAAAGATAAATTGATTAAATTGTTAAACCCCAGGTACTCCTAGTATGACCTAAAACTGGCATGGAATCACGTTTTATGAGATCCTTGCCTATGGAAAAGGTTACAATTACCATGTCTTTGTCAGTGTTTCTATTTAACTGCTAACTGTGTTTTTTAAATACTTTCAGAACACATACTCGTACCTGCCAAACAAACGCCGCTGTACAACATTTAGGATTATTTCCTCACATTGGCTTGGAAGATTATAACTGTCCATTGCAAAGAAGCAACTCCATTTTTGAGTGTAATTTTTTAGAAATGCTGTTGGTGAGTGCATTTTCTTTAGCTCTGAGATACTGTTGTTAACGTTATCTAATACTGTTAAAAAAAAAAAAGACAGCATTCCTCTCCATTTTTAAGTGGTGGCCAAAATACTGTTAAAAACTGTATTCATAAATTTTTTAAGAAACACACATTACGCTCAGTAGCATTGCAGAAATCTGGCAATTCAGAACACCCTTTCCTCTGGAGACTGAGTGTTCTGAACCTACAGTATAAAACAGAAGATCATCTGGTGCTGTTTCTGGGGGAGGGGCAAGGGGAAGACATGAAATCAAGTCATTCAGAGCTCCTCTGGTCAAACAAGTAACCTTCATTCCTATTTAGTAACCATGAGCGAAAACCAAAAGTCTTGCAGAAGAATCATAAGCATCTGCTCAACGCAGCTAAAGAGTTTCCTGAGACAAGTGAAGTGCGGACAGACACAGAAGTTAAAAATAGTTTACTAAATGATCTTAGTATTGACTAAATTACCAAACAGCTTGTCACTGGAAGAGACACTTGAGGAAGGTTTACCTGACTGCAGGTGAGGAGGAATATGGAATGGTTGTCACAAATAAAGGTATTCTATGATTCTATAATTTTAAGTTTTTCTTAATCTGGACATTAAGTCAGTTACTTTATTTTTATATGATTATTTTTAATATATTTAATAGAGTTTTATTTGGGCAGGAAGAGAAAAAGCAGCATGAAAGGGAAGCAAAAAATATGTGTTCATAGTGTTACCTGTATAGGAATGGTGGAGATGCCACACTTCCAGTATGCTCTCTAACTTTCTGTGGAACACAAACTTACACAGAACTGTACCACAGGTGAGACTAGTAGAAACATAGCTAAAGTTTGTATGGTTCCCCAAAGCAGAAACTTCAGAAGTCTTTCAGGGCTCCCCTAAGGTGGAGGGTGGAAGATCCTACACCTGTGAGTACCTTTCCAGTGAACTGCTCTGATCCATCAGGCCAACTAGGCCTTGGGGCTGCTCCCTTGTGAGCAGTCCTGGTAAACTGGTGCTACTAAACCAGGCATTGCCATGCCTGCGCGTGGATATTTGTTAAGCATTGTATTAGGAGTTTCAAGTGGAATATTTTAGGTACTTGTGATAAGACGTGTCCCTGCCAAAGCTGAACTGGATGCTGATGAGGGATATGGGGATGCTTTCCCACACAGATTATGTACTAAACACGCACACATACTCTTATCTGTCACTCAGTATTCCAATTTCCATTTCTTCAGCAGTCTCTGAGGATTTAGTATGTGAGGGTGTTTGGCTAGCAGATGGAGATATCAAAGTGGAGGATACAGAACGCAATATGTGCTTCATGGGGAAAAAAACCCAAATGTATTTAAGAGCTATCCTTTGATTGCAGAGGAGTTTGAGGGCTGCAGGAATAACCTGAGTTCAAGGGTCTAGATGAGTATTTGTAGTGTTTTGCCTAAGGATTGTCTAATCCTATCATCTGTGGTGGTTAAAGACAATAAAGGCAAAGGGGAAAGATGCAACGGCTATTTGCGAGATGGTCCTCAGACTGTGGCTGGTGTGACAAGGTATGGTCTCAGTGGTAACATCCTAACAGAAAGCAAGTTTTATGTAGAATTGGCTACATGTAACAATTGGAAACAGGGTAGAGAACCCTGTGGCCACTAAGGCAGCCAGGCACTAATCCCTTTTCTCATCTAGGTAATTTTGTGGGTCAGTTCTCACTTTTTGTGTGAGTGTAGGTTGTATCAGGCGCTGTTAAGTCTCAGGAACAGCAGTAAAAGTCCTTGAAAGCTTTGTATTGTAAATAGGAGTATTTTGGCTTAGGCATGTGTTAAGCGTCACTGAAGGTAAAATACCCTGAATTAGCCACAGATACTGTCAGACAACAGGTAGAAAGTTTGGTCTAAACCCATTCCAGAGCATATTGGTTACTTAAATACCTAAAACCTTTTTTTTTTTTGGTCAGACTGGTATAAAAACATGCTTTGAGGAAACTATTACTAGGAAATGCACAGATAAGACACATAAAACTTGAGTTTGCCTCCAATGTTAGTTACCAATAAAGAACTATACTTTGATTAGGAAGATTTAGTAAATCATTATTAATGCTACATGTTGAAGGTTATATTGGTAATTAATTTGATAAATAGGACATATTTCTTGCCACTTCTTTGCAATGTATTATTAGTAAGCATAATAATCTTTGATTCCAGACCAACTGAAAATCATTTTCTGACCATACAAGACAGTAACTACTTAATTTTTCCAATCTTATTCTCTTTAATAACGACTTTTATGGAAGGATGCATTTCATCATCTGGCTAGTGGCTCTAAGTAAAGTTTCCTTTTCTTGAATCAGACTTAGAATTAAAGGATTACAAAAATAAATTTTTGTCTTCTTGTAAGCTTTCCATATCATGTGAATTTATTGCAGCAATACATTAACCTTTCCTTCATCCAGAATGCAGTAACTCAGCATATCCAATATTTTGCAGTCATGGCAATTTATCCAAACTTTGTTAGATCTGAATATTCAGCAGTTACATAGATAACATCTGAATACTTTACAAATCATTTACTCTTTGTTTATGTCCATTCTCTCCAAGCTATTAATATTATGTAAATGTAGAAAAAAGTTTATCTAAAAGGTTTTTTTCTTTCCATTCTTGTAGATAATTCCTAGATCTTGCATGCACCAAAGTAAAATGGTCAATTATTGTAAAAAATGGAGGATAAAGAATAAGCAAGGATTATTAAAAAAATACCTTCAATGTCAAATATTTAATAAGAATTTTTAGTTCTTGGGAATTCTCCTTTTTTTTCTGGTGTTGGTCAGTGGTTTTCAAGATCATGCATATTTTACTTAAAAAAAAATCTTGAATTTCAATTCTGTTTTCTTTTAGTATGGATTGTGACCCTGCCCTAATGTGTTAATATTTCCAGCGAAGCAAGCAGATTTCCTGTACTAACTTCATCCTCATAAAGAACATTTTTAGTAAAGGTGATGCTAGGCAACATGCAAATTTGAATTTGGTTGAGACAAACAGGGATTTTATTTGATTGTGTGGCATTCAAGATCACCGAGGTACATGGTGCAGAGAAGTTGGAGCTGACTGTCGGCACTACAGTTAATAAGCCCTCACGAGAGGCAGGAGTTGTGAGCACGGACACAGCCCATCACTAACATGTTAACACTGTTCTGTGCAGATGTACCAGTCAGCACTAGCCTGACCTCTCTGCACTACTGTGTGCACTGGAGGCATACACTCAGTTTTGATTTGCTTTTTTGAAGTGAATTCCTAGTGGCTTTGGGTTACAAAGAGACTTCAAGAAATTGTGACCAAGACAGGCATCTAAATCTGGAATAACAGCTTGAAGAGCTGTGACCTGCTTATCCTTTTCATTTCAGAGTGGTGCTAGCTCAGCCCCAGTAACAAAGTCAGTACAATATAGTACCGTTCCTTACAAAAAATAACGTATGAAAGAATCACATGCTTGCATGATGCTTGATTCTGGAACAATAGAGGCCTCACAATAGCCTTACCAGTGATCCACCTCAGACAAATCCTGACTGTGAGGTAAGGTTAGATGGAAGAGAGCCGATTTAACACTCCCATTCAGTCCAGTATCGGCAATGCTCCTGTATCAAGATGTACGACAAGTATTTCACATCTCAAACGCTCTGTACAAGCATGCAGGAGAACGACAAAACTGGAGCCAGAGAGACTATGAGCCACTACTATCCAAGAAATTTGTCCAGATGATACCCATAATTGTAGTAGTGCAAAATGCCTGATCTATGCAATACAAGTTCAGCAGAAAAGGTGATGGGTGTAGCAGTTAGAGAAGTACTAACAATACAAGCAGGTTAGATTTCAAAGATTAGAAATGTGTGGGCAGGACAGGAATTAACAAGAATCTTTAGTGATTAAGGCAGCTTTCTCAAGAGATCTTTTCAACCCCTCCAAATGACTTCCTCACCAAAGCAGGCAGAGTGTGTATCTTATGAATTAGCTCAACCAGAAGTTACAGTTTTGATGCAGGAATATAGAGTGAAATCCTGTAGATGACTTGTGAAGAAGGTCAGGCTAAGTATCTAGCCATCCATTTCTGGCAATCAGGTGTCCTGTGTGAAACTATTCATAGCTGTTAAGGTTTCGTTACAGACTAGATCATATCCAGTGAAATTTCAGTAAGCTAAATAGAGTATGGTTATAAACCGTGTTGTAGAAGCTATAGCAGTACAGTATGGCTTGAGACTGAGAATTGTAGAGCTTGATCACTGTAATATAGCTTCTTAATCATAAATACTGTGGTGTTTTTATTGAGTTATTAGAAACAACAATAAAAAACCAAGCTGTTTTAATAGATACACATCATATAAACTGCTGTGAAATCGAGATGGTTATTACTCATTTGCTATAGTTAGAGTAAATTGTGTTGTGATACTTAGCAAACCACTATACAATTCTGCAGTCTTGTCACAAGTGAGGAGTACACCATATGATAGCGTAGCCTATAAAAAACAAAGCTTATGGTAAGAACGCATCACGTAAAGTTCTTTAGATCTTAGCTGACTTTTTTTTTCCCCTAGGAAAAGTTGTTGGATTGAAATGTCTCAGTGAGTTGCTGACTCTTTTCAATATTCAACCATAACTCAACAATATGGGAGTTTGTAGTACATGAAAATGTGTTCCATCGAGGAGTTATCAATAAAGAAACTCCAAACAGACAGTTAAAGGCTTCTTCAGAGAATCCTGTGAGCCATGTGCTCTACCTGTAAAAATAGACTGGCTCCACTGAAGTTGCTCCAGTTTACCTCAGCACCTGGCTGTCTCTTGAGTCTCACTTGGCTGCAAGGGAAGGAAACTTACTCTTTGCAGACCTGATGCTAACCCACCCGCAGTAAACAAGAGTTCCTCCACTTCATCTACAGACAAAAGTAAGTGCCTTCTCACAATGTTTCGTATCAAATTCCTGAATGTTAGAAATGAATATTGAAACAAAACAAAAACAAGCCAACACTGTTTATTGTAGTACTGACTTTTCGAAAGCAAATGGCTACATAGCAGTATTTGAGATATCAGTTATTTTTCTGCATATTGCAAAGCCTGCAGCACCTGAGATACCACCGTGGGTAGCAGCCAATCCTGAGATGCCTGTGAAAGGACAGGCAGCCTCCCTCCCCTAAAGCCTAATGTGGCCTCATCACCTCTTCCATCCGTGCCTGAGTAGCAAATAGGAACCAGCTGTGTAACATGCACAGCCCACCCAGCAGCAGGCAAGAGGCTGTCCTGGAGAACTTTTAGAGAAATTGTGATAGAAACAAAGAATGAACAAAGCACCTCTGGCACAGAGAGCAGAAAGAGGACCAGGGAAAGCACTGAAGTAGGCTCTGCCTTTGAAGGGCTGGTGTAGAGCAGGATGGAGCGGCATGAGCACAGTGCTTCAAACTGCTGCTTGGACTGCCTGTAGAAGTCACTCACAGTAAGGAAAAGGAAGGAGCAACCCCTGTTGCAAATACAGATATTCTGGAATGGGACCTGGAAGAGCAGGTGTAAGCCTATGGAAAACAAGGTAAGAGAACCAGAAATAAAAGGATGCAAACATAGGGACACAAGAGCATGGAATAGCCCAAAATTTCTTTGAACTTTTGTGAGAACATGTTGGAAAGTTCCAGTGCGGTATGTGGGAGATGCCCCTTTACAGGCGTAGTATTATTCCTGATCAGAGAGAAACAAGTCAGAGCAGTAGAAACAGTTTTGTCACCATAACTATTTACAGTAAGGATTTTTGCTGATACTGCTATGGCAGGCACTATCATGCCTCATTACACACCTGACCCAGCTAGCAAAAACTTAAAATATTGTTTTAGCTTTAGTAACTGTTGCCACCTGGCAAAGGACAGCAAACAACCCTGCCATCTTCTAGGGTAAGCTCATTGTGAGTCAGAATGTGGAAATCTCTCATTTCTGCTGCACTGAGCAGAAATATCCTACAACAGGGAGTTTGAGATGTTGTGTGTCTACACAGGACCCTTGTATTTTGAGCCAAATGAATGAATATGACCATAGTTACCTGCATGTGGTTTCTTATAGCCCCTCCAGCTGGGGCTATTAATCTTACTCACATCTTGAAAGAGTCTGCCCTACAATTGCTCCTAATATTAGTGCAGCACCAGTCACTTCTGTACAGCTCTGTCTGCAGAAAATATCCCCCTTAAACTATCTTGCATTTGCTCCCTGAAAGCCACATTCTGCTGGCGAAAGTTTGGGTCTTTTTTGACTAGAGCTTTGATCACTAAAACTATGCCTCTATCAAGGGTTTCTACTGGCACAAAGTGCACCTTTGTTACAGACTTTTGGCACCACACCAAAATGCAAGTCTGTATAAGAGAAGGGGGGATGGAGTCAGAAAGTTATGTAACATACAGCAGTACTGAGTATCACTTCATGTTCTACCATGTTCTGATGTCTGTATGTCCAACGCATACCACCTGCTTTTCCTTTCTTACATGCAAGGCCTAGGCTTGCAGATGGACACCTGAGAGACTCAGAAGGATGGGTATGAAACTATGAAAATGGATTAATGGATTAGTAATTAGACTTCATGCGGTGTGTGGATTGAAACAGTAAGTCACAGAGTTGTATTCAAGTCATAATACAATCAGAAGCACATCTTTACTTTCAGATAACTATTTCTGCTGTATGTGTATACACACACTGTGTCTTGCAAACTTCAAATTTTCTATTTTCTTTGTCTTTTTGATGTTTTAGGTATAGGTGGTTTGAAATTTTTATGTTGCTAAAACTGCCACTTAAGGTAGAGCTCAAAGGCTAACCAAAGTTATCTTAGACTATATTGTGGGCACAATGCACTTCAAAATATTATTGCCATATAGGTTAGCTCAATAAAAATGACTCTTACACTTCAAAAATAAATGCATGTTCCACGGTAACTCCTTATTTCTGTCAGGATTTAGTTATATCAGCCAGGTAAGGTAAAGCAAGCACTTTTGGAGACAGGAATTTATCATCATTTGTATGGCTTTGATGCATATGACAACTACTAAAATTTCCCAGGCTCATAATTAATAATGCTGGCACTGAGAAAGAGGGAGAGAGAAGTGATTAGGAGAGGTAGCATTTTACTATATTGAAGCCAAGTAAGATTGGTAAGGAGAAAGGCTACTTGAGGAAGAGTCATTTAAAAAAATGATGTAGCACAGAGACATTTTCATATTTTTCTCAATAAAAATAAAACTAGAAGATGACAGCTGAGAATTGACCCATTAGAGCTAAGACAAAGACTTGTCCCAGGAGTGACTAGGGGGCAGAAAAGAGGCAGGGGCACACAGCAGGTAAAAGTCTTAACAGCTTACAATCAGTAAGTTAATATTTTATACAAACTTTTTTCCATAGCCTCAGTTGCTATTATGGGATTAAATCAGGACTTCTTGCCACACATAAAGTATTTTGTAATTTTATTTGATACCCTCAGCCTCTTTGTCACCACCTGTAGAAGATGTGAAAGGTTTTACTAGTTTGTCTAAATTTAAGAGACAGCAGAACATCATTTTGTAACTTGGTAATGCGTGGTTGGGGGGGGTCTTTTATTGTAGAGGAAAGGATTATTGGCTTACAACTTTTTTTTAAAGAAACATGTTTCATTAACAGTCTGCTTTCATAGACATTGTATTCCATCCAACTTTGTAGGACACTGTTGAGAAAGCTTAGTTCTATTTTAAGCTAGACTTTCTAAAATACTGATTACTAGTACAAGTATGGTAGATTTTGAGATCTATTTTATTTTTCAAGGTAACATAAAAGTTGTCTACAGCTACTTCAATAGTTGGGGTGAAACAGAGTAATCATCTGAAATATTAAAAGGATGCCATTTGTCACAGTGCGCCATACCACAGTTTTTTCTTACCTTCTTTTGTACTTGGCAGGACTTCACTGTCTTTCATCAGTAGATTACCAATATACAATGAAGAATGTTTAGTCCCTATCTAAAAATACCCGTACATTGAGGGAATGCTGCATTTCTTTTCAAACTATTTTACTGTAGAGAAAAGGATGCCTGTGATCAAACATAGACTATATAGAAACAAAAGAGCATGTTATTCCCTTTACTCCTTCTACTGCAATTAAATCCAAGAAGAAACCAAATTACAGAGTGAGAGGCAAATTTCACATCAGGATAATAAGCAAGGATGTATAATACCAAATTAGAACAGAAGCTTCCCTGATTTTTCAGATTTTTGCTTGTCTCTTTCAGAAGTAGAATAGGAGCTGGAAGAAACACTCCTCTTTTGTAGCATTTCTATCAGTGTTAAAGTACTCTAGTTGGTTGCTGATTCATAGAAAGAACTTCAGCTTGATCAGCCCAACTTAAGAGTCAGTGAGTAGGAAAGAGGGGGAAAAGAAGGGCAAAATCTTTTTAAAGTATTGTGTCAAGGTTACCTTGCCTTTGAACTCACTCTGTCAGGATGGGATGAGAAGCAGTAGATCCTAAGGCTGGACCCTGTAAATGATGTTAGTAGTAGCCAGGGAGGGAGGGAAGGAAGGAAGGAAGGAAGGAAGGAAGGTAGGTAGGTAGGTAGGTGGGGGTAGGGGGGTGGGGTGTCAACATTCCAGCTAAATACTTTCTTCCTAATAGGCAAAAGTATTCAGCTGATGAATGGTACCAACCTTCACACTTCTACCAAATTACTAATTAAATCCCCACCACACCCACAATTAATACAAAATTGCACTCCAGAATCAGATGGATTCTATTAGTGCCTTCTAAATTACATCTAACAGAGAAAATACCCAGTGTATTAAAACCGCATTTGCTGTACCTACCACTCAGTCATTTATCATTAAGTTTTATTCTCAGTCTTTCCTGCTGTCATCCCTTTTCTTATGTATTCCTAAAATCCAGTTGGTTAAAGCTGAAATTTGAAAGTATTCATGGTGTATTTGGTTTGTTCCGTAACTTTAGCCACATGGCAAGTTTAATTTCAGCTCATAGTACTGACGACAAACAAATTATAATTTGAGGGAGCAAATGTCTTCAGTGTTGTTTCAGTTATTTTCAATCTGTCAGATTTAGGGACTTCCTCATGGTTCTTGAATGAGAGAAATTTGAAGGTACTGGCCTGTCACTGTGGTTCCTGCCAAAAAGGCAGATGGAAAACTCAAGAGCTGTAGTAGCTGCAGTGATGAGCAGAGACAGTTGAGAAAAGCAAGAAACCTTGGAGTGAATCGTTCATGAAACATCCATTTTTTAGACAGCAGTACTTCTCTCTTTTTTTATAGATAAAAATAATTGTGTCTGCTATGGTCATGTTTTCTCCTCAAAGATTATAGTCACTCTTGTCTGCATATTTTATTGCTGAAGTGCTTAACAACAAGCAAGCCACTGGGGTTATAAATGGAAGACAATGAATAGTCTCCCCTTGAAAAGTATAAGGCTAGCTGTTTATCATAGAATGGTTTGGGTTGGAAGGGACCTTCGAAGGTCATCTAGTCCAAACCCCCTGCAATGACCAGGGACATCTTCAACTAGATCAGGTCGCTCAGAGCCCCATCCAACCTGATCTTGAATGTTTCCAGGGATGGGTCATCTACCACCTCTCTGGGCAACCTGTGCCAGTGGTTTGGGTATCAATGCAGGCTGGGGTATGACGTGATTGAGAGCAGCCCTGCGGAGGAGGACTTGGGGGTACTGGTGGATGAAAAGCTGGACATGAGCTGGCAATGTGTGCTCACAGCCCAGAAAGCCAACCGTATCCTGGGCTGCATCAAAAGAAGTGTGGCCAGCAGGTCGAGGGAGGTGATTCTCCTCCTCTACTCTGCTGTGGTGAGACCCCACGTGGAGTACTGCGTCCAGCTCTGGGGTCCTCAGCACAGGAAAGACATGGACCTGTTGGAGCGGGTCCAGAGGAGGGCCACAGAACTAATCAGAGGGCTGGAACACCTCTCCTGTGAGGACAAGCTGAGAGTTGCATTGTTCAGACTGGAGAAGAGAAGGCTCCAGGGAGATCTTATTATGTGGACAACTACATTTTTACCTGATTCTTTTATATGTCACACTAAAGTCAGTGCAGTTACCAATCCAATTTTAGGAATCTTGTCATTTTCTGTCTCTTTAAATTCTCTTCTTCTTTTATTTTTATTTTGAAAATGATATTTTTTATGGGTTTTGGAAAAGATGGAAGTAGAAGGCATATTAGCTTCAGCAAGAGATACACAGAGACACTGTAGGTGGGGGTGGATGTAACAACATGTAGATTATTTCTGTGGATACACAGCACGCTTCAGGGAAGATATTTTGTTGGTTCCCCATAAAAACCAGTTATTAAAATTACACTCTTTTATTATGAAATTTATTTGGCTTGCAAATGCTGTGGGTAGGGTTGGTTTTTTTCTGAATAAGCAGTTAAGTGATTGAAACCATTTGTATGGTATATATAACAGGAAACAGCTTATATATGTATTTGCAAGGCTGCTAGTAAGCATGTAAAATGTATTTTCAGACAAGTCTGTTCTGAATTTGTCTACTGTTTATTGGGGAATTAATTATGTAGGAGAACCTTTCAAACGAAAATACAATGCCAATCTTTTTGAGGCTTTTTGAAATGTTTTTTGTAAATCTCTTCAGTTAAGGGATGTGTTACTCTGTAAAACTGGCAAATTCACTATCGTTGAAGCTTAACAGATATTTTAAACTTGGCTAGGAACGGTATCTTTTACTGATGTGCATTGTTAAAAAACTGCTCATTACACAGGTATATCTCTGACATTGTGAATTCAAGGAAGTTGCCCTTCCAGCAAAGCTTTTTCCACACCATCAGCAGAGTCTCTGTGACACTCCATATTACAGATAGCTACTGACATAGATGAGAGCTTTGCCTTAAACAGCCTTAAAAAGCACAGTTTTCTGTTCTGTACTTGAGGAACTTGCTAGTATGGACATCTCATTTGTGTTTTATAAAATTGCACCAAAAAATCAATGCAGTTTGTTATTTTGCATGGAAGTGGCTCAAAGTTTTCCTGCTAAATGATGAAAGAAACACTGAAGCACTTGCATCATGTGTTTGGTCTGAATCCCTCTTTAAATCAAATCTCCCAAATACACTAAGGAATGCAAAATAGGCAGCTAGATCAAATAGATGATTAACAACCGTCTTATAGTTAGAAAAATGGGTGAATTCTATGATAAGCAACTCAGGTTTATTCATATTTCATGTGTCAGAAAGCAATCTGAAAAATAAAAGCACCAGAGTAATGGATGAAAAGTTAGTTATAAATGCATCAAATAATCAGGGCTTCTAATAAAGGAAGCGTTACTCCAAAGGGCTCTGAAAGCAATTACTGTGCTCAGGTTATGGCCTGTGACCACTGGTGGTCTGTGTTGGCACTGGGGGCTGTGGGGTAATTTAAATTACTGACACAGTGGTGTCTCATTTCCTTGAAGTACTGGGAAGTGAACTGCATATTCCTTTCTTTGGCTTTCTGAGTTTCATAGTCAAGGGGCATATACTACAATAACTCAACGGTGATTTGATAGAGATGCATGAAACCAAATGGAGAGAGTAAACTGGGATCGGTTGTTCACACTCTTATTTCCATACAAGAATGAAGTGGATCAAGTGAAGGTGGTAAGAGCCAGTTTCAGAACAAAGAGAAGGGCAGGGTTCCCTATGCAACAAGTAATTGAGCTGTGGAACCCCCCGGCAAAGAAGTTGTGGATGCTAAAAGTTTGGATGAATTCAAGAAATGAGTTAGTGGAAGAAATGTCTGTGAAGGGATGCTAAATTTATAGAAACATCATCCAAGTCAGGAATTCCCTAGGCCAAAAATAGTTAACACAAGAGTTCTACTTTAAAAGCTAAACGAGTTAGAAGAGTTTACCTTAAAAGTGCTCATTACCACTCTTGAAGGTAGGATATTGGCTCTCATGACCTTTGTCTGATACAGTACTGCTTTTCTGATGTTAAAACGTTATTTATTTTCAGTTTGCAGCTTGTACTGTCAGAGGAGTTTGGGTCACTTCTGTAGGCCAGCTTATATAAGATTTATTGTAAAACCAAGTCCCTTAGGGGCCCCAGGGCTTGAAATACTTACCTGCTCAAGAAGGAGGGAACTCACTATGATGTTTTTTTAAACGGATGTGTTCTGATCTGGCTTATTTTCTAACCATGATTGGTTGGCATCTTGCAGCCTCACCTACTCAACTGACCTGCTAAAATACATACTGAATTTCTGTCAAACTGTATGACCTTGGAATATTTTCTCAGCAGTTCTAGAATTTACAGCATCTTTACACAGTTAAGTAGAAATCAGAATCTGGTGGTACGGTTTTGCTTAGGTGTTGGCTTTCATTGCTGTATTCCGTTCGCTCTCCCCCTTTTTTATGAGAGTAACATAATCAATTTATGAGACTAGCAAGTTATTCATAGGTGCTGTGATACCCGACAGATCTGAGTTTTCTTTGTTTCAAGAGTCACCTTGTTTTGGTTTGTGTCTTAATAAAAACTAGCTTTAGAACTTGGAAGGTTTTGGTGGTGTAACTGTGCTCACTTTCCTGGTGCATATTTATTTTAGAGGGTAAGCATTCAGGTCAGGGGCTTTGTCTTGCATGCCTGTACAGAGCATTTTCTGCTTTTACACTGGGGTTTGTGTAAATATCCAAGAATATAGCTTGTTCTCTGCACAGGATGTTAGAGTGCTTTATCTGAAGGTTAATGAAGTCCTTCTCCCAACACATCTGACAGTTGACATTAGCCCTATTTTTAAGTTCTGAGCAAGAGGACATGCAGGTTAAACAGCTCACACAAAGTCACACATTAATTCTGTGGCAGATCTAGGAGGTTTTGGCTTCCAAGATAACTACAAAGCTTTACTTTCAGTGCTGAACATCTTGTACATAAATGTTAGTGAATGCAGTTAATACTTACCTAAAACCATTTTGATTAAAAATAGTAGATTACCCAGGTAAATACTCCAAATGAGCCTATAAGGATAAGGTTTCTTAAGCTCCAGAATAAAAAAGGGTTTTTTTGTGTAACTATTTTTATTTTAAAGTTAATGCTATGAAGGAGAAAACATAGATGCTTTCCATTCACTCTAGTTTACTATCACTGAACTTTGTAGATATGCGGCACTGAAGGGCTTGAAGTCGTATGAAGTTCAGTTGTTCATTGGCCTAACAATCCTGAGAAGCTAGGGCTTAGATTCTGCTTTTATTTGAAGGAGGAAATTTAACTTTGGGAGCAAACCGTGACAGGTAGATTATTTACATAAGCTCCGTGCCTCTTACAGGCAACTCTGCACATCTGGTTGAATGAGTCCAAGGTTTATGGTAATGCCTGGATATTTACACACAGGAAGAGAAAGGATAGGAAATCTGCACTTTTCCATAATGACTGCAGTTGGTAAATACACACTGTGTATGCTTATGCGTGTATGCGGGTGTATGGATAAGTGGACGGGCATAGGTCATTTTCCTCACTGAGAAACAAATGTTCTCCTACTTTTGGTTCCCATGGAAACCAGCAGGAACATATGGATTCATACCATGCATACCCTACATTCAGGCTCTAAGTGCCACAGGATCCACAGCACAGGAATAATAGTTGTCTGCTATCCCTAGATGTTCAAAATCATGATTCCTTGGGCAAAAGATTGGATGTCTATAACTTTTCTTAGTAACTAAAAAATCATCTAAGAGAGGTTCAGCCTTTGGGAATCAAGCTTTGGTCAATTTGTTGTTGTTTACACTGCCAAAAAATGCCGCTGTGTGTAGAGATGGATTTGCATGGGAATTCATTCTGATTTTTGCAAAATATGATCGGCTGAAAAAATTAAGATGGAAAAGAAAAAAAAAAAAAGAAGGCATTGGCTCATTCCAGGCCCACTGTTCCAGAATGTGGGATTCCAGTACCTGGAGAACCTGTACCAATGCAAACTTGTAAGGACTTTAGGCACCAACACTGTAAGTGGTAGCCGAGCAAGTATTCGAGGGATTTACATTTTGGATTTAAGCACCTAAGGAACAATTAAGCCATATTTGCATGCCAGAATTCTCTGCCAGATGGACAATATATGTGATGTGACTGAGGCTAGCTTAACATTGAGAGTAGCAGAGAAAAATATTGCAGAACATGACTCAATCCAAATGCAACCATAGAATAGATGATTTTGTGGACATGTTTTAAACAACTGCTGCGAATCATTTTAAAGCCCAAGCCATCAGAAATACTGAACTGCCCCCGGCAGAAGTGAGAAAGATAAACATTTTTGTGGTTAAGACTTGGATTTTTGCTGATGTCTGGTAAGTCAGTAAGAGAGGAGATGCAACTTCTGCTTCTATCATGGGAAGACATGTCTGCTGGTTTTCTTTGCTGTTCTCTTAATAGCTACAGCTCTTTCAGAGTTCAGTGAAGCATTCCAGCCCTAATGGAATTGCAGCTTGGTGCTGAAATCTCTCATAAGAAAGTCTTTCAGTCTCATGGTCCCCTTCCTCTTCCTCTGGTGCAATGAAGATGGCTTCTTTGGTGGCTGTTGACTCTGCTAGACGAGCTAGAGATTCAAGTCATAACAACTCACCTTCTTTACCTGTTCTTTTTCTAATATCCCCAGTTCATTTCTCAAACTATTATTCAATTGAATTTAAGTCAAAAAACTCTTCGGCTCAGTGTATCCCTAAACCTTACGTCGTCTGAGTTTCAAAAAAATCAATTCACATAGTATGTTTGGTGGTGCTTTCCATCTCCATCACTATAGGATAAAGCCATTTTGGAAGAGGCTTAACCTCTTTGTTTCCATGGCAGAAAGGCCATCAAGTTAACTAGACTCAGAGGCTGTTGCACTGAATAGGAGGACTACATTAAACCTTTTCTGCAAAGGTCAAGCTGCATCCATGACCTGAACATTCTTCAGGAGAATACAGGCAACCTTAGAGCACCTCTGATGAGTCTCTGTTGCCGAGACTTGTCTCAAGTTTTGTACACACCTTTGCGAAGTAGTATGCTTTGTGGAAGTTACCACGCCTGATACAGCTCTCTGAAAGGTGACTTTCCCGTTACCGTTCTAGGAAATCTTCATGTTTGTAATCTACACAGGTTAGGCTTATACTGGTAACAGTCACCCAGCTGTGCACATGAACAATCACTGCAAAAAAAAAAGATAGGTTACTTTGACATTTTTTGAGAACTCTTATGCCTACAGGTATTTTTTTAGTCCTGGTGTCTTTCTGTTTTGCCTTGGAGTTCTACCAGGATATAATCCAGGGTCTGGGATTGAGCTTCACTCGTACAAGAGTGCACTTGTGATAGTAAGATATGCACAGTGTTCAGACACTGGTAGGGCTAAAATGTCTGTAGCTTGTTGTGCTTGTGCCCACCTATGGCGTGAATGTATTGACAAACTATGCATCCCAAACAATCTCTTGATATTTTTGATTGCTGTTGGCAGGTTGCATCAATCCCTGGTTGCATATTGCACATAAAATTCCTGTAGTGTAAAATCTCTTTGCCTGTATACTTCTTGGTTTAGATATTTTCTGTGTTATTACTTTGATACAGCTGTACTTCCTAGAATGTAATCGGGACCCACTAGAGCTTCACTCCCCATCCATGATTCACTCACGTTGTTAAATATCTTGAGTTCAACAAATAATAAAAGCATTCTTTAAAAGTGTTGCAATTTCATAACATTCTCCGTGCTGACTTCTTCACTTATCTACTGGTCTCTGGTCCCAAATCAAGAATATGTTTTAAATGACTGGTAGGAGAGGAGGCCCACAGAATTTAATGAGGCTATTAACAAACTTGAATCTAGGTAATTGCTTAAATACATTCCTGAATGCAGAACTCACAAAATAAAAGGACTGTATTAATAGATCATTAAGAAGCAATTAACCTTTTTTCTTCTGACTGTGAGACCTGTGATCACGATAGCATTAATTCCTTATAGCTTAGCATGAGACTCTTCATATATATGTCCTCTTATATGTGCTCTTTTCATAGGATTCAATTCAAACCTGATATTGAAGGTATGCTGTAAAATGTTTTCATTTCATGATATACATAATATAATTCATAAGAAACTGTAACGCTAAGAGAGGTGACTAACTTTGGCATAGTTTATGGGCAAATTCCTGGCATACGTTCTACTTTGTTACACTGGTATATAAAAAAGGGTAACTAATTTTGCTTCACTGGAGCTGTTCCAGATACTGATGGAAATGAGGTTAGAACTTATTTGCCCAGTTATAAATAAATTGAATAGCCATGCTAAGTGTGAAGAATAGCTAAAACGCAGCCAAATTAGTACTCTAACAGAAAGTTGTCCATAAACATTAACAAGAATTCTTTCAGTATGTCCATAGCACAGTTGGGACTGTGCTTGCTCCAAATACCTGACACAATTCTGATCAGCTGAACGTAATGAAGGAAAAACAACCTTGGAAGTACCACTTGTAATGGAGGAAATATGAACTGCTTTGGACCCGCTTATGATCGCTATAAAACACTATTGATTTAATTGAATTAAATGTTATTTAGGACTTCGGTGGGTAAGTTGAAGTTGTGGACACGGATTTCCTATAATGCAGTCATAAATTTATATATAATATATATAAATTTTAAATATATATGGATGCATATAGAATTTATACATGCATTAATGAATATTTTTATATGGGATATAGCCATAGTCAAAGGGAAAAATACTATGTTCTGTGGGTTTGAAAGAAAACCTGTGCATTGCAATTTTTGGTTGGTTTCTTTTACAAAGACTTGCACTCTGACAGGATTAAACACACAAGCTTCTTTAACTTTGTTGGCTTCTAGATTTTTATTCATGTGGAAAGTGATTGTTTTGTTACATTGATATGTTCAAATTTAAGTGTGAGACAGAATGGCTGTCTAGTGCTGTCAGTGGAAAGACTGAAACTTTAATTAAATTATTTAACTGAGCTTTATAGTTAAAGGCAAAGTATAGAATGTGAAACATCACAAAGTTCATCTTTCCAATGAAATAATAGTGTTCAACTAATCATTCTTCGACAACTTGTGGGATACTTAAAAATTTCAAGGATCATAAAATGTTGCGATCTAAAAAGTCAAATGATACTCAGTCCTAGGTGTAAGAGCTAGATTAGTTGAAGCTGAGTGGCAGGCTTTAGGATTTACTACTCTCAGAAAACTGCCAATATCATTACACTGTTCCATTGCATATACTATTTTCTGTACTTTAAAACTGATATTTGTCAGTGTAAACTTTACCAATGTGATGAAGAACCAACAGGGAAAAGCTAGTTAAAAGATGAAGCCAAAAGCAGTGCCTGTAAAAGAGCGCATTAACAGAAAATTGGCAGAGAATTTTTCTGTCCGCACTGGCTTACTGGGTCTGCCAATAAGCAAACTGCATTAACCCAAATAGGCCTCCGTGCTGGCATTGCCTTCCTGCTGGGACGGTCCATGACAGCACAGATACCTCTGCACAGCACTGAAGCCTTGTAATCAGGTCAACTGGATGACCAGTTGGGTTTTATATCTGATTAAGAAGATTAAAGATGAAAAGATATTTCTTATTTACGACCTTAGAATTCTGTGAGGCTTCTATGCGCACTTCTATTTGAGGAATTTTCTTATTCATATGAGTTCTCCTTTGCTTTATGTCATGATAAACCAGTTGTTTCTCTTTGCCAGTCTTTTTGCTTGCTTGATTTGCAATTAAATCCAGCAGTCTGTATCTTTTATTGGTGCTCTTCTTGGTCTTCCTCTCTTCCTCTTTTCCATACTTTCTTGAATGGTTATCTTCTATTGGCTGTTGCTTTTTTACCCTCCTGATCACGTGACCATATTTTGTGTTTTCCTGTGTTAATCATATTGACAGGGTCTTTTGTCATACCACTCTTTTAAACGTCCAGTTATAAGATTTTTGCTGAAACTGTTCTGAAATCTGGGGTGGTTGTATTTGATCTAACTAACATTACTACCTCCACCCCCCAAATCTGTCTCTCTGCTATTTTTCTGTAAAACAAGCAGCATTCAAAATGCAATCTCTGAAGCACCCCTTCTTCTCAGCCTCCAACTCTCATAGGTATATGTTGCTTTTTAGCAGGCTATTGTCTTCAAAAAGCATGGATTTGTGTTTTTCATGCTGACCCCTATTTTTTTCCAGATCATTGATACATTTGTCTTTTTGGTTCTGTAGTACTTAATTTCCTTCAAGTATTATTTTCATGGGAATTATTTTGGTCAGTACTTGAGCCTAGATATGAAAACTCTTCAACCCACTAATGTTCTTTCTCCTCCATTAGAACCATAGAATGATGTCCTCTTTTCTTAAAGAGATTAATGGAAATCTACAGTCCTAGCATATATACCATGTTGACATGTTCTGTGGAGCTTCAGACCAGGTGGTAATCAATTATTATACAGCCTGCATCCCTAAAGTCACAGACTTCCTCTCAAATTTTTTAATGCTTTCCCTTTGTGCCATCTCTGCTAGAATGCTGGATGGGATGATAAAACTCACCTTTTCCTGTACACCTTTATTGTTTGAGAGCCACTCTTAGATTATTCTTACTTCTTGTACAGCAAATTTATGATTGTGCTAAGTTTTACACAGTAGCTCGTCTTAAGTATGATAGAAAACCCATTTCAAGCATCATCAGCCATAACCGGTCATTTCCCACTGAGTCAAATGCTTTAGTGAAGTCAACGAACAAGAGAGATGATTACTAAAATATTTGAACACGACTGATCGTGGTCTTGAGGTTTGTCCCTTGTGCCTCTTCCAAGAGTATGTCATACCAATTCACATTGTTATTCTGAGTTGTGTTTTTAATCTTTGAATCCTTTCCAGAATAATGACCTTGCTTCCATGCAGTATCAATGAGATTGATTTGTAGTTGTATGTTTTTTCTAGTACTCTTTCTTAGGTCCTGGAATGTACATTGATCTTTTCCAAGAACCTGGCTGTCCTCCAGTTTCCCATAGCTTCATGAGTATAGAAAGCAACTTTTCTACTGCTGTAGTTCAAGAAGCTTTATTGGTGCATCATCCTGTCTTTGAACTTTTCCATTCTTCATTCTTTTAGCAGCATGTGCTGCTTTAGACTATAAAGGTGGTAATTACAATTACCTGCTCAATCGATATCATTCATCTGTTCTTTATCCTTACATAGTTTCTGACAGCATTCTTTCTGTCTGTGATTACTTGCTTTTCTTCTACCCGGATTCTGTAACCTTTGACTGAGTACCTGTGATGGGAGCTTCTAAGCAACACTGTAGTGACAGTGCTACAAATATCTTGAGTCAACTATTATGCCATCTTCCGATTTTTTGGTACATCTTTTGATCTCCTCATTGCAGGTTTTAAAAATTATTATTGAATTTGTATAAATTATTCTCTGCATACTTTATTTTTTTTCTATACTAAATAACCCTTAGTAGCTTATCTGGGAACCCTCTTTCTTAGTAATACTCTGTTCTCACATATTTCAAGAACATTAGTGATATTTGTTTTACTAAAATTTGGTCTGTTACTTTGGATCTGTCTCTTCTTTCACTTTCAGCAGTACTTACAAACGGGTTTAGTACTGGCAGCATGTGGTCTGTTACATACACCAAGTTGAAACTCAACAAACCAAGGCCTTCTCTTCCTTTTACCTTCTAACTCTCAAGTACAGCTAATGAATCACAAACTGTACCAGAATAAATTCTCCTTTGGTGCTGTAGTGGTCTCCATCTGAATGTCTCTGTGCAAATGTCCTTCTGATTTCCTGACTGTAGGGCTGGCAATGTCAGGGTATACATGTTTTGCTTGGACAGACTTTCAATACAGAATTTCACTAGCTGCTAGCCCTTCCTTTTACTTTTCTTGTATTCTTGCCTGGTTTTTTCCTTCATTTTCCCCAACTTTGGTATTCATCACGATAACACTTCAGTACCTCTCCCTTTGAAAATATAACTGTTTAACTCTTGCATTCATTCATAATGCAGAAGCAGCCATGTAGGTTATGATTCCTCCCAGTGGTATAAAATACCACTATGTTCTTTACTGATGTATTTAAATTATTTTGACCTAACTCGTGGCCACAATTCCCAGCATATCTGATGTCTGTAACTGTAATTCTTTTACAATTAATGTAATTACTGCAGTGAAGATGTTTAGAAGTTCCACCCATTAATTTGTTTTCTTAAATTTGGTTGATTTTGATTTTTGCATTCAATAGCCACAACAGCTGGATTTGACTTAGTTACATCATAAAAGTGCTTTCTCAAAGTCTAACCCTTCTCTTCCATCACCAACCTGCTGATTTCATACTTGAATGAGAGAAGGAGAGGATTAAGGGGAATCTCGGTGATTTCTGCTCTCGTTTGAGTCTATCAGGTAAAGTAGTTCAGTCTGCCCCAATGGGAAATAAATTTCCTTTGCATTGATAAGCTTATTGGAAAAGGCTAAGAACCTGCTTCTGCTTCTGTTGTGAAATCAGAAATTATTTCTCCTATTCATAGGTCTATTTGGTTTACAGGACTTCTCCTCCATTAAGAGGATGTACCTAGCACTGTTGTTCTCCAGAATCAGGGATTTTTTTTTCACATTTCGTAAGTAAGCTGTGTTGTGAATACTTAAAATGCAATTCCATCCATGATACCATAAGTCAAGCTATTGGGCTAATGGTCTCAGCAAAACTTATTGCACGTGTTCAGTATGGTATTCTTTCAGTATCTTTTAGCTCTTATTTTCTCAATTTAAAGCCAGGATACTCTACATGTACGTTACACAAATTGAAGTTTTAAATGGTAGCTTTTTAATAGCAGCAGTGACAATAAAATTGTGCCCTGAGTATATGAAAATGGAAAATCCATTCTAAACATCTCAGATGTCTAAAAACCAGCTGAATGAAATCTTAGACATTCTGAGAAGAAATATTTTTGTTTGGGGCTGTGTATATGAAAGATTAAGTTCAAAAGAAAATATTTTCAGATGATCTTGATGCAGAAGAGGTGATGGAAGATATTTTAAAGCCATATTGATAGCTTTGCTGGAATTAGTTTCTGTATACAAATAGGTGTATATAGACGTTGATTTCAAAATCTTTTCTAGACATCATTCTGCAGTCTTACAGTCATCGGCAGTCCTGTTTTTCTCAAAGAAAATATTATTCAATGACTATAATTATTTTCTCTTGAAACATATTTATTTATACTCTGAATGTGAGGGATGAAAGGTTTTAAGTACCAGAAATCTGGTCTTATTTTCATAGGTTTTCTATTTCTGAATTACCACTCCTCTACATTAGAATTTTTCTAGCATTCTGAGCAATAGACTAGTGTGTGAAGGAGATAACCAACATACAATTTGGCTTTCTCCAGGCACATAAGGGACACAAATGAGGAGAACTGAAAGAGCATAGAAGAGCAAAGCATCCCACATCACTGGGCTTAGTATCATGGATTACAGCAGGTCAAATGAAAAGTGAAATTGTATGTCCTCAATGAGTAACTGCCAGCTGGTTGACTTTGGATCCAGATGTCACATTTCTTTTTAGCCTGAGAATGCAACAACTGTTTCAAGGTTTACTTGGGGGGAAATGCAGCCTGTATGGAGGAGGCAGATGTGAAGTAGACATAAAGATTTTGGAAAGTAATTAGAAAAGATTGGATATTCTGTTTTATACTCTTCAGAGATTTGTTCCACCTGGTTTACTGTTATTACAAATGTTGGGAATATCCTTGAAATGTCAAATAAGACAAAAATGTTTATGCCTTTTTACTATATGTGCAAAGTGTTTGGATAAAAGCTTTTGAGTGCCTTTTTTTTTTTTAATGCAGCATTCTTTCTATAGAACTGAAAAAGCAATAGTTACTCAGCCATTTATTCCAACAGTGTGCTTTAATTTTAAAGAGTATTTACAACATAAATGTTCACTGAGCCATTGATATCAATATAATACTTAATGTAACCAGGAACTAAAGACCAAAATTGGTATTACACAAGGTCACCAGGAAATGTTTTTCCTGGTGGGGGAGGAAGCCTCCAGGAAACGACGTGATTATGCTGAATTCATCGCCCATCAGAATGGACTGTGCCTACAACAGAAAATGCCACTACACTGATTTGAAGTGTGGTTTATACTCATTTTTTTTCCCTGCTTACTTGTAGGAGCAGGAACTAGTGTTGATGCTGATATATAAATGGGTAACACAGACTTTGAAAAATAATGCTATCTAGCGTGATATCTTCTTCTCTCCCAAGTATATATACTGTGCTGTATCTGATCTCTCTTACACTGAGAGCTTTATGCTAACAAGGCTGGTGGCAGCAGCTATCTGAAAGAACAATGACTTCCTTCAGAAGAAGGGCCACAGACTCTGAGGCCTGCAGACTAGATCACTGGCTCCAGGTAGAATTTAACTTGCAGGGTTTTGAAATTTGGACCTGAATCCAACTTCTGACTTCCTAAGTCAACTAGAAAGATGAAGAAATGCTAGTTAAATATTTATGCATTGAATATTTAAGTATCACTAACTGATGCTTTTTACCTACCCCATGGTTCTGCTTCTCTTACAGAAATCAAAGTGGTACAGGATTCATACCAGCTTTTGAAGTCCAGATTAAATTAATTTTAGCGGTAGAGGGATCATAGTGGCAATTCTGTAGCAGCATTGCAGTCTAGAGGGAAAGGCATGTATTCTTCTTTGGTCAGCCTGGGGCTAAACCTGGAGGTATCCCACCATCACTCTGATTTGTTTTCATAAATTCTCTTTCAAGTTCTTGTTTATATGTACATCACGCTTTGGGAACATCTATGCAAGAACTGTCGATTGCATAATTTTTTACTTCACCTGGATGCACAGCACTGCTTTCTGAGCCTCCTCCCATGTGCAGCATAAATGGGCAGAAAACATCACACACTTTAATTTCAGCTGCTGTCTGAGCTGGAGGTTCTTTCTTTTGCTCATTGCAGTTGAGTCTAATTGCTGAATTTTGCTCTCAACTTTTATTGGGTTTAAGTCTTCTTTCAGTATCTTCAAGAACCTATACTAGTGGGCTTTATTCCTTTATGGGACCTAGGCCTTGGTTTCTTTTAGCATGCATGCTTTCTTGTATGCTGATAACCTCTCCCGCTAGTTCCAAGATCTGTGTCTTGAAAGCATCTGATGGGCATCTGACAGCATTCTGCCTGTGCTCTCCAGAGGGAAATGTTGTAGCTATGTGATTTATCTCTGTAGCCTTCAAACCTCGGGCACCTCCGCACCATGACAAAATTTCGAGACAAATTGCAAAGCTAAACCAAAAATTCTAATTCTTATTTCTATTTATTGCTGTTACAAACACATACATTTTCAGGAGAGGACTGCTAATCTTTTTAATTGGATTTAGCAGCCTACAGTTTAAAAAAAAAAAATGGATTTTGCACACTTACACCTTAACTTTTTAAACTACTTCTATTATTAAAAATACTCTGCTCCCAGCCCTTCTTTCAGTTACCTCTGAGCCTTCCCTTCTGCTGTTTAGGGAATGCTCTTGTGAGAGTCTCCTATAGGAGGCTCAGCACTAAAACATTAAAAGTCCTAAAACACAAAAGGGGCCTTTAGAAGTTTTCTGCATTCTAGCAAGAACCAAGGGTGGACAGCAATTCTGACTGAAAAAATGTTCGAGTCATTTTTATGTGAAAATTGAAGTTGGGGGTAGCAGCTTTTGTCCACAATCCCTTTTTATAAAAGGGAGATTGGTTTGTCTTCCTCTGCCTGTAAGATGTTTAGAACTGCACATTGATCATCGCTTCGTATCAGAAAAAACATTATTTCTAGATAAATCAGGATCATTACTAATGCAGGGTCCTGCCTTTTGGTTTGTCCATTACTTCAACTAGCTCCAGTCCTTACATGCATAAGATGACAGGGCTTAAAGACTTTTCCTTATGTACATAACTGGCTCCTGTAAGATAAGAATTCCTATAATTCCTAACTCTGTATTCCCACAAGGCCATGTTAAGATTGTTGCACAGCCTGTCATATTGGCTGGTACAATTGATGTAATTGTTGAGAGAATAAGTGACATTCGTGATTTACAGCTGGTAACAGTTGTGCTGCCTTTTTGAGAAGGGGAAAATTTCTCATGAAGTACACATTTTTGTTCAGTCTTGGATGCTAAACCACATGTACAAAAAATCTGTTTGTTTTTAGTGATTGCTTCTTGGTTTGTTTTATTATGTAGTTTTCAAAATCTAATTGGTTTGCCCTGTGTCTTCTGAAACTTACTATCCTAGTAAGTCATTTACCTTTGGCTACATATGAATCCCAGAGCCCTGGTTTTACTAATCCATACTGACCATTGTAGCCTAAACTGCCAAATATCAGCTTCCTGCAAAGGGCTGCCTTGAACTGAAGACTCAGTTACACAATAGCAGCTCAGACTAACACATCAGTAGGAATGCAAAGGCTTGTCAGAAACAGCAGTGATAGCATAAATTTAACTACTCACAGATAATGTTGCCATCCAAAGATGTGCAATTACTCATGGCATAAGCCCAGCCCAAGCGTAGTCCTGATTCCATGGCCAGTTCCCCTGGTGGGTGCGAAAGAGGTTGGCTGCAGAAAGTGGAGATCTAGACTGATCCTTTGCTGAAGCCTTATCTCAGCCTGTGGGTGCCAAGTGCCTTACTTCCAGAGTCCTGATCTTTGAAGTAATTATGTCGTCTCTTGTCTTGATTTGTGGAAGCTAACCCAGTGGTTCCTCTGCCTCTCCAAACTTCCTATCTAATCCGTTCTTCTTCCATGAAACTCCAGAAAAGAACATCCTTGGTGTGGTTTCTCTTCCCTCACACTAGTCTCCCTTCCATTGAATCTTACAGTAGTGCTTCCCTGGCAGCTCAGGAGTTGAATACACACTTTTGTAGAAACATCAACATGTTCTTACATGCTATGCTAAAGTCTGTATGTTAACTTACTTAAAGACATTTTTGGCCATATCCGTCAACAGTATCATAGCTAGAAAATTTAAAACTGACTGCAAGGTGTTTATATGGAATTAGGCACTGCGTATTTAGAAAATAATATGTAAACTAATCCTTGCAGTGAATATATACTTAATGAAAAATAAAAGCAAGGTACTAGCTCTCTATTGGGCAACTTTGGATATATAACAAGTGTTGTTCCACATACCCATTGAATGGTTTACTTATATTAATTTTGTGTGTGATGAAGAGACCCAAGTAAAATTATTTGGAGCACTTGACATGCAGAAACCAGCAGATGTACAAAACCAGCTTGTTGGAAGGTTACCATATGGTCTCGATGTCCTTTGGCACATTTTATTAAAAGTTCAAATCCAGATCACATCACCAAACTAATAAAACATACATTTCAAATAAATGCTTTCCTATTTTATAAATACATAACATGGCATTGATAGAGTAATCAGTGAAATATGGATAGGTCCAGCAGGCCTTTCTGTATAGAACTGCTAGAAAAAAGGGGATCTCTGTGATTGCATTATTTTTATGTTCTCGTATTTTTAAACTGACCTAAACCCCCCAAAAATCTAGCTTCCTTGATCTACTTGACCAATCACTTATATTTCACTCCTCACTGTCCTGTATCTATCCACAGTTTTACTTACTATTATCACTTCCATATGTGGTGGTGTATTAGACTTCATTTTTCAGTTCTAGCAACCATTGTGTATTAAGATCATGGAAACACATAATCATGTTTTTTACTTTTTTTCCTGTAAAAATTTTTCATACCATTTTTGTCGTTTTGAACTTGCCAATCATTGATCTATAGTGTGTTAATGACAGTCACACATCTGTCGAGAGAACATTGAGCTAGGACAGAAAACCTCCATGACTAAGCTTCAGAATCCGCTTCTATCTTGTGAGCCTTGAAGTGCTGTCTTGGAATCCACCAAAAAATTAGTGAGTTAGAATGTTATACTTAATGTAATCAACATAATAAGAGATACCAAGTGAAACACAATTGTTTCATGCCCTGTATTTACTACTGCATGTTAATTCCAGTATTGCTATATTTCTTTTGCCTCCTCACTGGTATCTCTGATGTATTTTTATAAAGACAGACAAAGTCACAGGATCATACTTTTGGCTTGGCTGAGCCTCAGTGATCAGTTTGCACTTCCGTAAAGTTAATGTTGAAGCTCCCACGTCCTCTGTGGGTAGGTGGGAAGGTAGATAATTATTCAAATGTTAGTCCATTGTTAGTGGGTTTTTTTACATGAAACCTACAGATAAGACACACTGCAAACTGTATTTTAGTGCTACAGAAAAGAAACTAATGGTGTTTATTCACACAGCTGCCAACTTCGTATCACTAGTGAGTACTGCTTTAATTATTTGGTATGTTCTTCACTTGATGTGACATAAAGCAAAATAGCTCCAATTACATAAATACATGGTTAGGGGATTTTTAAAAGGCTCATTATGGACCATACATATGCATATTTTGCTACAACTGAATGCAGTCATGCCTTCAAAGCAGTAAGTCAGTTCTTCCATAATCTCATTGACGACTCTTTAATCCAAAGTCTTAAATATGTAGTCTGCAGATGAATGATACTCTATAAAACAAAATTCTTTTCTTCTAACAATGATGGCCTACAATGAAAGTATTTATGACCTAGGTGGACTTATCTTAGTCTGTGGATTTTCTTACTGCTGTGATTTTTTCTACCAGACTGTAAACCACTTGAAACAACTCCAAATTGTAGCAGCACTATTACAACATACACCACTGCCAAAAATGATTCTTATGAATGTCTTAAGTATAATGTAATATGATTAATATTAATGTCAAATATTTGGCTTTGCAATACTGTGACACAAGGTCTAATCCTTATAGTTTGGACTGAACAGAGCTTTTAGTAAGCTAATTGAATTTTTTTTTTTTTTTCTTTAAAATGGCAGTGACTGAAGTAAGTACTTCTTATGGATGTCTCTAGTGGCTAGAGGTTCTAAGATGGAACTTGCACCTTTGACCCATAATTTGACCCATTAAAACGTCGTGTTAAATTTTTCTCTAGTTTGATTATTATTTTCGTGTTAGCAATCAAACACATACACAGTTTTAGGGAGATGGAAATCTACTGTCAGGACTTAACAGTGAAAGAAAAGAACGAAGCAATTTGTTCTGTGTTTTCCATGTTATTTTCATTTTGATAGTTTTTTCAACAAATAGTTGAACAAGCACATGAACAATCCACCCTCGTATGTGTGACTGTGCCAAAGATACAACTCGGAGAAAGGAGACACTAAACAATCTTTGTCTGAAGACAGCTCAGAAGTACAGCAGCCTATCCATGCACTAAGAAATATTTCCTATATAAGACTTGATTGTACCAAGTTCCATGGCTCCAGAGTAGTATTTTACCAGATTTCCCTGAAGCCCTTGGCTTCATTGAGAGAAAGTTAAACTTTGACAGCAGAAAAATTCCCTCTTTGCCTTCTGGAGTAGTGAAAAATCTTAAGGGAAAATGGTGAACTTCATAATCTCTCAAGACACAGCTGCCTTAGGTGGAAATAGTTGTGACATTAAGAAACTTTATGCATGACTATTTGACCTGTGTCCCTGCTTCTGGAAAAAAAAATTTGATCGGAAAGCTCTGTGCTAGGAGAATGTGTTTTGTAGCCGTAGTTCGTGCTCCCAGGCATGGAGCCTGTGAGAGGTTGGTGGTTCATGAAGGAGTTCCATGCTGTTTCCATTTCATAGCTATTTTATTTAACTTCTTTAAAAATATAAGCAGTAAGAGAGTCCAGCCTTTTTCTAGTCTTCAGCTTTACTGTATGAATCCATAGCTATGTGCATATGAGCACTAGTACTTGAATACGGGAAAACAGGAAAAAGTTCCCATTGAGCATGTGTCATAGAAGTTCTCATTAGGGTATGTCCTACCATGAAAAGTCACAAAGGTTATAACATTTTTGCTTTTTAGGGACTCCTTTTAATATCTTTTTTGCTCCTGCTGGGGCAGGAAGAATGTGGGGCCAGAGAGAAAAGACGTGTGAGAAGAGCTGCTTTTGACATTGTGACTTAGACTTTGCTTTCAGTTTTGAGATATTTAATAAGCTCCTAAGCTGAGTTATGACCAACACAAATGAAATTCTTTAGCTGAGTTTATAACCAACCAACTAGGTTAGCTTATTGTCACCTTTAGTGTTTATAAAGATTGATTAGTCATAGCATTAATCTTTTGATCTAATTAATTTAATTCAACCAACATTGAGGCTAACCTATTGATGTATTAATTTGACCTTTATTTGATTTAGATTTAAATGTTAAATTGTGTTATTCTTCATTACAGTGTGTTAGTATTACTGAAGTAACTCTGTTTGGATGATACATTTTCATTTGTTCAGGTTTTTTGTTTAAATTTAAAAAAACCAAAAAGCAAACACACAAACCTGCTGCTTTCTTTTATAAAGCTCAGTGGGTCCAGACCATTTGAAAACTTGGTTAGAAACACACCTGCCACCTGGTGATTAGCCTTTGGCTCTTACACACGACAACTCAACATTTTATAAACTAGGAAGAGAGAGCTGAGGAAGAAAAAGTGTTACTAACTTTCTCTGTGCAGGAGAAAGTGTCGTGAGCAATGAGTTTTAAGAATAAACTTAAGACTTCTCTGAGGAGATAATTTATTGAGGTTTTTATAGACTCAGTATAATTAACATTTACATACACTGCATGTAGTTGCTCTCATGTGCATTTCCCTAAGAATAACTATGGTACGTACTGTGTATTACAATAAATCCCTCCCTTTCTCCTCCCCTAGGAAAAAAAAAAAAGACAAAGCAATCTGTATAACCGCAAAGAAAAATGTCTATTACTTGACTGATTATTGAACATAATCTCACAGCTGCAGTTTTTGACAGCTAGCATTAGCCCTTACTGAAATCCTTGAGCAAGACAGTGTTATGCAGTGCCTCTGAAACAAGTCGCCAGTTTCTGCTTTATACAGGTTCAATATGAAGGTAACCTTCAGTGTCACTGAGAACAAAGCACAGGCAAATACGAATAGCTGCGTTACTTAAAGAACATGAAACATTACTCTTGATTTATTATCAGAACTTTTTCAGCTGTTGGCAATTCCTTGTATCTATGCTTTCTGCAAGGATAGCTTAGCCTTACTGTAGTTGCTAGACGTTACTGTTTAATCATAAAAACTTCCATATTTAGTCGGACATAGAGGGTCATCTGGCTCATAGCTTGTGAAACTGCAGTAGAAAACTCGAAGTGAATTTGTGTAGGAGCGGGACACGTATAATGGGATTCTTTGCTGGAAAGTGGGAAGGTGTCCTGAAAGAAGTTAATTCTGAACCAGGGATTTGCCCACCCATTATGTTAACATCTAAGAGGCAATCCATTCTCCATTAGTCTTTGTCCTTTTTAAACCACTTATATTTTTAGTTTCCACAACATTTTGTGGCAGCAAATTCCAACGTTATATGCTGAATAAAAACCCCTTCCTTTTGTTCGTTTTGAACCTGTTACTTGGTAAGTTTCTAATATTATAATAAATATTGTATCATTCATAATATATGCTATAATATAAAATGCAAGTAGATATTTTCAAATAGAGATGTCCAAAGTTAGATATCTAAATTAATCTTTGAAACCATTTACATGTCACCTTATCATTTTTTTCAGAAGTGCCTACATTTCTTTTGAAAAGTGGTAGGTCAAGTGTTCATTCCCGTTTCTAAAATTACATGTAACAAAACAAATGTAATTGAGTTTTATTCAGTGGAAAATTCATTTTAGCCTTCTTCCTCACCAAAAAGAAATACTATTTTTGAAGTTGGGTGTACCCATTTCCTATGCATTAATTCTGATAGGAAAAAATACAAATGAAGCATTTAATTTAAATGATGCTTCATCTGTTAATGGTATTTCTGCCAATTTTCAATAGCTAATGCTAGTGTTAATGTAACTTGATTTCTGAGCAATTAAGCAGCACGTTTCATACTGGCAAAAAGATTAATTGGCATCTTTTGTTGGGATGCCAAAAAAATGGCTAACACCATGTATGTGTTTGTCTGTGTGTAAAGTTCAAATGAATTTCTGTAGTTTTATTACATTCTCAGGCTGGGCACTAAATAGCTCAGGCAATTGGTAATGAAATACAGTGCCTTTCACCTTTGGGTGAAAACTGTCATCGTAGTCATTGCTAAAAGCAACAGTGATGGTCATCACTAGGGAGGGAGCCCAAGAACCTTACTGGATGTGAAGGTGAATGAACAGTTCCTGCATCCAGCAGTGATGGCTGCAGGCAGAGCAGCAGCACACTGGAGAGGAGGAACACGGATGCTTTTGTTCCTATTGTTTGTGATCAAGCAGATTCCAACCCTTTTTAAGGAACATTGAATTCACCGGGAAGTCAAATTGTAAAATTATTGTTTGCTTGAAACCCTCTGGCTCCAAATCTGCAGCCTTTTTGTGTTAAGTAACATTGATGTATGTAATTAGTCTCCTTTGAAGGTAGTAGTCCATCTGATCTAAATGTGGTTAGATAATCAAGACAAGTATGCTCAGAAACTATTTGTCAAGGCCTTGTTTTATCTATGGTGAATGATTGTCACTGTCTGAAGTATAAAGGAAGAAGAAAGAGATTGACCAGCTATTGACCCTGGAACTTCCTAAATATGCTGGATTTGAAGCTTGTAGAGATGTAGTGGGGGGTAACATTTGAAAATGTTAGCTTCCAGGGTTGTCTCACTGGATGAGGAGCAAGAGAGAATCAGTAGAGTCTAGGAAAATTCATCTGGGAAGGGAAAATGAGTAACATCTGAGAAAAAGAAATACAGGGAACAAATAACATGTTGCTAATCAGGGGGGACCGTTAGAAAGGGAAAGTAAAGTAAGGAAAAAGAAAGGGGGGGGGGGGAATGGCAAAACAGGGAAGCATTTAAAGCAGAGGTGGCTATGGGTGAGATCTGTATTATCAGGTGAAAGATGAGCATGATACAAAGAACATTTCTCAAAAATTACACCTGCCACTATCTTTTATTGCAAACGTTCTTTGGGATGCTGCTTTTCAGCTGAAATCCTCTGCTCCATTGCATTGTTGCTAATGCAACTCTGTGTCCCGAGACAGCAGGAAAGGACCATTACTTTGTGTGTGAGCTGCAGAAAGAGAAGAGAAGGCTTCCATCAAAGAAGTAAAAGAAGGAACAGTATCCAAGATGCATATCAGTACCTGCCATTTACAGATATTAAGTCTTTGATGCGGTGTACTAATGTGGATTTAAATAGATACTGGATTTTACTGGGTGTTGGGGGGGAGCAGGGAAGAAGCAGTCAGGCACTAGAGAGAGACATAGTTCTATTACAGAGGTATTTGTCACGTATATCAAGACCCTACAAGCTGAAAATTTAAATCAGCAATCTGCTCAGGGTGAACACTGGACTAATTGTTCCTTCCTCTTCCAGATACTAGTATTTTATTTTAGCTTTTCAGTTTCTTATATGATTCTTTTAAAGTGCTAATTTCCCTAAATAGAATGAGAAGAAATGGAATTCTTTTCCGGAATCGTCTCCCTAATGTTCCTCCTCATTACTCATCTTTCCTACTTAGGTCTTTAATCAAGAAGCCCAGAAGTCAGTCTCTCTGTCTGTCGTCTTTCTTTCTTAAGCAAATGACTAATCTTTTTCCTCCAGATCCTTTCCACTGTCCTCTCATTGTGGCTTCATGACTTAATGTACTTCTGCATGCCTTCCTTGGTAGCTGCCCAGCTATTCCCTCCAGAGCTTCCTTACATCATTATGTGTAGTTTAGGTCTTGCACTTGGTTTAGGTCTTGCATATGTTGGGGTTTTTCTTGTTTTGGTTTTTTGTTTGTTTCCTCATGTTCCCCTTCTATAACAAAGTCTCAACAGTACGTTAATCAAGTTAATCAACATATGTCCAGAATCAGTGTATGTTTCAATATACAGTTTATGTCTAGAAATGACCAAACATCCAGTAGATTTGCTCAGATACGTTACCTGTTTTGAGGTAGTGCTAGCTAGCACCTACGCTTAGGAAAAACCCAGGTCCTTCCTTGACCTCTTTTAATGGTAAGAGAAAAGATTGCCATTTGAGCTGTATTTACTTCTGTTCATGGTGGGGAGACAAAAGTTCAGAGTTACACACTGGCACACTTCATTTGGATTCAGTAAATCCAGTGGAGCAATAGCTAACCAGTGAAGTTATTAACCAATATTACTTATGTTATTACAAATGAATGAAACATATGCAGCCTTTCTGTGTGCATAAGTTGTTCTGGGGCAGAATTCCCTTTGTACATCTTCCACTGCCATTTTCATCCCCACTGTGCTTCACAGATGCTTCCATCAATGTCCTGTGCACACAGAAACCCATACTGGATTCCATCTTCAAATGTAGTAAGTTTTGTGAGGACTCTTAACACATAGGTTGCTCTTGGGCTTCTGTGAATTGTGTTTTTCACCTCATCCCTTTGATTTCCATTTTTAATTCCACTTAAAGTATTTGAGGTACAGTGAATGTACTGTGTTTAGTGGCTGATGTTTCCAGAATCTATTGAACTTTTAAAATGCACAGCAGTGCACATGTAATACAGACTTATGTGCATTATTTCTAGCTTTCTGGAAATACATTTCTACATTTCTGCTTTGCTCTGTGGAACCAATTATTTAATATACCATGAAATGTTGCAGGAAAACCTGAAGCATTCTGTGACTCATTGCTAATGTGTTCATTCTGAGATATATTAATATGTTCTTCTACAAGCACTACAGGATTTCAGAGGTAATTTGGCTTTTAGATTTCTTTAAGTTTAAATATTTAAAAAAGGAAGTTTTCCCAATTGAGCTGATCTGAATATACAGTAAGAGGCTCTGATTTATGTACTGCTTTATTGCCCTAAAAGAAATTTAAGTTACACCTATGGTTATGAAATTTTATTCTTTACTAGGGATAATACTAAAAATACAGCAAGATCTTGGGTATCTGCTTTTATCTATTACAAAGAACCTAGAAATCTTTCTCGGTTTGATGTCACTGAGTAGCTGGCCGTTGCAATTTATAATTACATAGGGTCATCGTAGAACATCAACAGTGCTGAAATATTCCACTGTGAGTACTGGTGAAGAAGTTGCTCTGCTAAGACTTGCTTTATTAAGTAAATAAGTGGTATATATAAGGATCGATATTCATGGAAGTATATAACCAGAAGCAAATTACTTCAATTTCCATTCTTTAACAATAACTCAGTCAAAGAGGTGAGGTTGAAACTTGGCATTTGACCTTCTGAATTTCTTTCAATTAAATTTAAAGGGTAATCGATCAGGAAGATATTAAAAAAATTGGGTTTATTTGGGCTATTTCTGAAGAGATGCTCATGAGTTAGGAGTCAACTCAGCAAGCCATCTTAAATACTC